>NC_057807.1:253079512-253080652 GCF_018294505.1 Triticum aestivum
AACCAAGTCTTGCAGACGCATTTGTCTGAAATGTGAGGGGGAGTTACAGTTCTACCCTTGCCTATAGGCTTCTCGGCTTGGGTCTGTGTACTGAGGGTCGGGGATAGTAGAGTAAATTTGCTTCTCCAAAATAGTGGGCGGGAGCGATTTCGGGCGAGGAGGGCGTGTTTTGAACTATAGTGGGCGCGAGCGATTTCGGGCGAGGAGAGCGTGTTTTGAAATAGTGGGCGCGAGCTATTTCGGGCAAGGAGAGCGTGTTTTGCCGACCATGGTTTATGAATTATTAGGCACATGTCCTTTCGGCTGACGAGAAGGCGCGCTTGGATGAAGTTACGAACCTACCCTCGATGTACAACGGGCCAATTGATGCGTGTCCCACATAGGACGGTAATTTCGCGTCTCCCATATTTTTGCTCGGGCGAATTCCACCGAGCAGAGAGGATGTTTAACGGTTCGTTCAAATTTTGGGAGAACAAGCATCCACGTCTACCTTACCAAGTCGATTCGAATCAAATTTTGAAATATTAGGTTGCCACTTCTTTTTTAGATGGAGAGATGATGCTTGGGAGTAATGTGTTTTTACATGCTCGTTGCTAGCGATTTACTATATGACACATAGTTGACCCACTCAAAAATGCGAATCAAACCCAAAATGAAATATCTCAATTCAATGAAATAGCTCGTTCAGTACGTCAAAATAGGGAACTAAATCCAAAATTGAACACCTCAATCGAGTAGCATGTTGTACAGTATAATAGTACTCCATGAACATGTTGAAAGTCAAATTAATGAACTTGTTTGATATATGCATATATCCGTTCATGTGTGGATTGTAGACAACATGTTCTCCAATTTAAATATTTGAATGCAAGTTTTTATCGAAACATGGTTTATATCAGTCTTTGATGCATAAAACGCGACCTCCCCCTCTTCCGCACTCCTATTCTCTCTCTCTCTCCCTCCCTCTCTCTCTCTCTCTCTCTCTCTCTCTCCGACAATCTTCAAGTCTGTCGCATGCATCCGACACAAAAACCTTGTTGGTTCCTCTCCCTTTCTCTTCATCTCTCTCTCTCTCTCTCTCCGACAATCCTCAATTCTGTCGCACGCATCCGACACAAAAACCTTGTTGGTTCCTCTCCC
>NC_057807.1:253081168-253131795 GCF_018294505.1 Triticum aestivum
CCATCTATAGGTCTCTCTCGCACACTATGTATGATACTCTAGCTAGTCCAAGCTAGATATCTTGGGTGCACTCATCGTATGCACACAAATTCCTTGGCTCTTTGCCCGTAACTCTCTCACGCACCACTATGTCGTCTCGGAGCTCTCCCCCCCCCCTCTCTCAAACTCTCCATCCACCTGGGTCACACATACACATGCATATCTCACTCGCACTCGATAGGCCCATCTAAAACTCTATCTCTCTCCCTCGTTCTCTCTCCATCTCACACACACACACAATCTCATGCCTAGCTAGCCAATTATGATGGTCTCTCACTCAATTGTAGGCACACGCAGTCCCCCCTATATGTATATGACTAGCTAATCTTAGTCTCCATCACAAACATGTGCATGGTCTATCTCGATTTCTCTTGGGGCATCTTTCGATCGCGCACTCCCTCCCTCGATCTCCCACCCATATAGTCCCCTCACGATCTCGAGGGGATCTCTCTATCACAAACACACCCTCTCTCCCTCCCCATGCGTCCATGCCATCCATGTGTCCCTCTCGACCTTTTTTCCTTGTTGGCCAGACCTCTATTGGACATGTGCTACAGGGGTGTCTCTCTCCATTGCAAACAATCACACACTAGCTATCTTCGTGTATCTCCTCGCCTCGCTTTTCCATCTCGGAGATGCATGCGTGATATGTTCGCATAAGAAACGAAAAAACACACTCTCTCTCTCTAATTTATCATTTGTAGTCACTTTCTCTTTCACACACATACTCTTTTTGCACACTTACTCATTCTCCTTCACACGCACTTGATCTGTCTTGACCGAGGCACTCTCCTCGGTCCATAGCATATAGATTTATTGAAAAGTCAAACATCACAAAGTTTGACCATGTACGTGGAGAAAAAGAATTACATCTAGTACGACAAACATATACCATTAGATTCACCACGAGATGTAGTTTTGTATGATGTATCTTTGGTATTGTAGATATAAATAACATTTGCGTAAACCTGATCAATGTTTCCAAAGTTTGACTTCTAAAAATTTTACATACTGCATTATCGAGCGGATGAAATATCTCTTTCCCCCTCTCAGCTATCTGACGCACCACTCAGCCTTATCGGGGCTCCCCAATCTCTCTCAAACTTTATTGGTCAGTTTGGTTCGAGACCTAACCCTCATGCCTTGATGGCCGGTACTGCCTGGTGTGGACGTGAAATGTAAAATATTTCTGCCTGGCCAGGCTTGTGTGGTGCTGAAAAGTTTGGTTCATGCCTGGGCCAGGCAAAGCATCAACGTCCCATCAATCAATCCATGCATTAATTATGTAATGCTAATATCCATCCATGTTGTTGTTAGCCTTGTGGCCACACGACCAGGCACAGCCAGTTGTTCGAAATCGGTCGCCTGGGCCAGGCTACTTGCAGTGTTTGGAGTTCAGCCAGGCTAATTAAAGTGCAAGGGAACCCAGGCCAGGCATGCTTTCTTTTTCTCAGGGTAGCAACCAAACAAGCGTGCATGAAATCCAGCCACAACCCCAGGCCAGGCAAAAGATGCTCAGGACGCATGCCAAACTGGCCTTATATCTCCGTGGTTCACACATACACATGTCTCGCTCGCACTATACATATAGACCCATCCAACACTCTCCGCCCTTGTTCTCTCTCCATGTGACATGCACCCCCCTAAGTACCATAATCCCTCACTCGATCAAAGGCTCTGTTTGGATCCATGGGTTAGAGTTAGTTTGGGTTAGTTTGGAGTCAACTAACCCAAAAAGATCCAAACAGGAGGGTTAGTTTGGGTTAGATGCATCTAACCCATCGAAAAAAACTAACCCATCCAAGAGGTGCTTATTTGGGTTAGTTCTTCTCGGGACCACTAATAAACACTTTTTTTCTCTTGCTCTCCCTGCAGCAGATCCCTCCCCTTCTTTTCCAGATAAAAAAAGACCCGAAAGTGAAAAATGTGCTGCACTATAACAATCTCATTGAATGCCTTGATCTCCATCTTACAGAAATTGATTTGATCGACTACCGCGGCAGCACATCTGAGATTAAATTGGCCAGGTTCTTTGTTCTGGAGGCAAGTGTGCTCATGGTAATGAGGTTTGGCATTCTCTGGCGCAACAATGAATGGCGTGCTGATCACCGCAAGCGTCTAAGCCTAAATGACAAAGTCTCCGCAGAAGCTGAATTTGTTTTTGAAACATCAAGTGGCCAGAGACTCGAAAACTTATTTGCCCATTAGTGACTTGTCAAGGCGGTGGATTTTAGTTTGTACGATAATGCTGCATCCACCTAAAGTAACGAAAGTTCTTACGTAAAGTTCCTAGTAATTCACTCTTCATAGGTGCAACATTACTCCTAACATTTGTAATATCAGTTTGAAACTTGTAATATTGCGGTGTCCTATTCCTGCGTTTTCAAAATCCTGTGAATCAAACAGGTCCTGAGTTGGTGATGATTTTGTGCCTCCCATCTTTCACCAATAGCCGTCGGATCTAGATCTGACGCATACAAACCAAGCTTCTCCATTTTTTGCAAAAAGATGGCCGCACTTGTTCCCTATTTACAAACAACTCCTTGTCTCTCACAATCAGCCTTATCTCCTCCCCACCACATCTAGAAGGCCGTGGAAAAATCTGGCGCGATGGCCGCTGCCGGAGCCGTCCACCCCCAATCTTGGTGTTCCGTGCAATGCACGGGCATCTACGCACGGGAAATTATGTCGAACAGGGCTAGTTGTAAGCAGGCTAGCTCTACAGCCATGATGATAGTGACTGCAGATAGTGAGGCTAACTATGGTATGCCGAACACAGCGCCTATACTCAGGTGTCATCTCCGGCGCAGGGTCTTGTCACTTCACTGTGAGGAGCAGCACGTAATAATTTGACCAATGGGTAGTACAGTGCTAGTACTCCTCCTACTACATTGGTAGTACTACTACTAGTACTAGTAGCACCACCGTCTCGCTGCCCCCACCGTCTAGATTTAGGAGTACTACCACGTCCATCTGGATTTTAGTATTTGACAAGCAATATCAAGTACTACCCCCTCTGTAAATAAATACATGGTGTTTTATTCCTATCGGCGAGAGAACTTAATGTTTTTTTGCTAACTAGAGTACTAATAGGATTACATGCAATGAACTAAACACTTCATGTCATGTTTGGTAGTCTCAAGTCATTGAAAGCATGCACGGCCCACATCTCTCATTGGTCGATATGTCACGAAATAAGAAACAAGGAGGGAGATAATGCACCGTGCCTAAGTGTTTTGGGATTATTTGGTTTTCGTAAGGTGACTTACAGAACATTTTTGTTTACATGCATTAACATTTTATTAGTTAGATCAATGGTCAAAACTTGGCGCAAAATGCAAAGGGGACCAATAAACCAGTAAACATCAAACTTCTCTCGTTTGGCCCCAACTAGAGGTCCGGTGAGATGACTATACTGCACCGGCACGGAGGGGGACGCAGCTTCATTGACTTACGGCAACTGCCTTTGGGTGAATGACACGTGGGCCCAAGGGGTAGCTGGCCCACCTATCATACAGCCAAAGGCAGGTGCAGTAGAGGGCCGAGGAGTAGTATGAAATCCTACGCACCTACGCACGCTAACCAAGGGCAAGAGTGATCACTTGAATCGCAAGATCAGTTGATTAGAAGCTAAGCTAGACCCATGGAGGCGATGAGCGCGAGCATCAGCCGGCTGTGCCAGATGGTCCACGACGCCGGCCTGCGGCCCGGCACCGAGGAACATCTCCAGGTAGTATTGCTTGAGGCCGCTAGGGCGAGGGGCCGCTTGGACGACAGCTTCATCTCCTTGTTCGACGAGGTCCTCATCGGTTTCCTTGACAAGTTCACCGTCGTCAAGAAGCTCGCGAACGACTTTGACATAAGCCTCCAGCCGATGCGCCCAGGCTCTGCGATGCCCGCCACCCTCAACGGCCACTATGGTGACAACCTCTTCGACGCACTGGTGGCCCTGCGACTTCCCACCGTCGCGTCGGAGAATGTCAACCTCGAGGTCGCGCTAGCCGCGCAGCACCTGGCGCAGCAAGACACCATCGATATAAGTACCCACGTCTACGCGCAAATCGTCCACAAGGACTACTACATGCAAGAGGAGGACGATAGGACGCTGGCCTTCTTGGACCGCAGGGCAACCTTGGACGAAATTGTTCAGAAGCAGGTTGAGCTCGCCGCCAACGCCTCTGCTCCTCACACGTCGGTTGGTGACCCGGCGCACTAGGGCGTGAGGATGTCGTTGATGGATCCGTATGTATTTTTATCTTTCCATCAAATCCATGTAGTAGTATATGATACTACAGTAATTATCTTACCTTTCGCATCAACTTCATAATTTTCGTACGTACTCCATGCATGAACGGCGCCAGAACCAAACTTCTCATTACTCTAGGCAAAACCGTTATTTTCTATCTATCGGTCGCGCCATGGAGCAGAACCAAATTTTACAAGTTACGAGTTCAAAAGGAAAAGCCTACCGCGTTCATGTCGCACCCCCACACGGTTGGTCCGGCACGCCGCTCAAGCGGGAATGCGTGCGGTGTTGCATTTTCACTTACAAGTGGGACCGCAGTTGAGCAAACCGACTATCGGCAAGCCCCCACCCTGCCCACCGCGCGATGGCTGAGAAAACAGGAGGGAGAAGAGATGGATGTAGCATGGACTCCAAGAAAATTGGTGTCAGATGGGACTCGTGTGGGTGGCGTGTGCCGTACTGCTAGACGTGAATGCTAGTTATGGCCCATGCCACGCCACTATATCGAGCCTATATTGAGGTACATAGAACAAATTTCCTACAGTCCGTGCTCAGCCCTCCTCTATCTCTCTTCTCAGCCAGCCAGCGGACGTGCGGAGCCCATCGTCTGTTTGCTCACATGCGGTCCCACATGTCAGTGAAAACGCAAGCGGACCCACTGAACCTGCACACCTTTCACCTTGACGTGCTGGTGATGAAAAACAAATCCAAGAAAGATCTTCGGTGGCCGCTTTTGGAGTTACTCAAGAGTAGTAAGATTCTATTTACAGTTTAACCCAAAATGCACATCTCGTGGCTTCAACTACCACTCTATTTTCTTTCATGACACGACCTGGATGCTGGATATCCCACGTGTCGGCAAAAGGAGGAGAACCCGACCAAATCTTTGGTTGTGCTCTCGAATTAGACTAGTTGTGTCAGGACCCCGACTCGATGTCACATCAATCTAGCCGGTAACACCTCATATCACTTTGCGGCCTCACGCACGGTATCCCCACGGGTGTCGCCTTACCTTTACCCGGGACCGTTTGCGCATTTTGGCTCACGTATATGATAGTGTCGCTAGCATCCATATGATAAAGAGCCCGGGCTCACATGACTAGTCATAAACCCAAAGTGGCACAGACTTACAGGGACAGGCATCCATGACCCAGCTTCGAACGTGTCGGTCATCAGCAAGTGGGTCCGGGCTGTAGCACTGGGCTAGCAGGACTCCGGTAAACCGGGCTGTAGCGGGCTAACAGGACTCCGGTACTCAATGCGTGACATTTCCCCGAAGGGACAGACACAGGAACGAAGAAGGACACATGCCGGCCGGCCTAAATGTTCCAGAGCAGTAGCAAGCTACCATGGCTCAGCGGTAACACTAGGAGACATTTCCCGGTAAGAGAGGCTACTAAGGATAAACAACTAGATAGTCAGATCCCACACATACCAAGCATTTCAATCATACACACAATATGCTCGATATGTGCAAATACAACGAAGCATCACAACATGACTCTACGACACAAGTACTTTATTTAAGGCTCAGGGAGCCATACATAGCATACACACAGATACGGGTCACACAACCCAGCATTCAAGTCATACAGTCATACAAACCAACAACGGAAGTACATTGTCTGAGTACAGACAACTAGTAAAATAAAAGAGGCTTGGAAAGCCTAGCTATACTACGTGGTCCTTCACAAGCTCAGGGTCACCACCTGGGTCTTTAGCCTACTCGTTGATGTCAACGTCTACATAGAACCCATCAGAAGGGGTTGCAGCGTCTTCTGTAAAAATGTAGATTATAGCAACATGAGTACAAAGGTACTCAGCAAGACTTACATCAGATCCTACATACATGCATATTATCAAGAAGGGTTGGTGGAGTTATTGCAGCAAGCCAGCTTTGACTCTTGGCTAGGTTATCCTACGATACTCCAACTTGAAATGGTTTTGCGCACACGAGTCCACTAGTCACCACTTCAATACACTACCGAGGATCCACCTCCGTCTTCCTACGGAAGAGCCATCCTCGGCACTCACACTTATCTTGAGGCTTTTAGCAGTTTCCATTTACTTGTCTATGAACTGTATAGGCAACCAAGTAGTCCTTTACCGCGGACGCGGCTATTCGAATAGATCATGTTAACCCTGCAGGGGTGTACTTCTTCATACACGCTCTCACCACTTACCGTCGTTTACACGACATGTACTCGGCAACCTTCAAGCGGAAGCCCAACGCGGGTGTCGGCCATGACCTACCTAATCACCTAAGCCTCCAGTCCAGGTTTATCGCCTATCCAGGTTCCATCCGCAGGGAGTCCGGCCGAGGTTTCCCATACGGCCCCGAACGATGTGAACAGGGTTCCCGAGATACCTAACGGGTATTCGGTACACCCGGCCACGTACCTACCGCATCACAGCCCACCCCTACGATCAGCGCTGTCCACGGCCTCCAGTAGGCTACAAACACCAGAAACTACTTGCAACTCCTGGACGGAGAACTAGGGTGAATAAGAAGCCGAGAGGGTCCATTGGTTTCAGGCCCAATGCATGGTAGTAGCTGATTCTTAAATCACACATACAGATCTCAGTGCTTAAGGTCGGCTTCAATGAAACAACCCACCATGTACTCCTACATGGCCTCTCATCGATACCTTTACCAAATCGTGTTCACCACACCACTCTCATTACCGACATAATCATTTCACTCTAGCCCATCACCCAGATGAACCAGACCTGACACGACTCTAAGCATAGCAGGCATAGCAAGGTAGGAACAACACATACATATGGCTCAATCAACTCCTACACATGCTAGTGGGTTTCATCTAGTTACTGTGGCAATGACAGGTCATGCAGAGGAAATGGGTTCAACTACCGTAGCACACAGCAGTTTGAAACGCGTTGTCTTAATGCAGTAAAGAGAGCAGGAGCGAGAACATGGGTTTGTATCGATATGATCAAATGGTTGGTTGCTTGCCTGATGGTTCGATGCACTGATACGGTTCTTCGTTAGGGTAATCACGGTACTCCTCGGAGGCAGAACCTGTCGCAAGGAACACCGATACACAACCATCACCAAACAATGTGCAACAATATGATGCATGTATGAAACATGGAAATATGAGTGTGTTGGCCTAATGCAACTAAAACCAGAAGGGTTTGAACAAATTTGAATCAAAGATTCAAATTTCAAACTCAAACATTGCCTTTTAAAGTGCTTTTCCTTGTTCTGCTTAAAACATCAATTTAACTTGTTTGATCATGCATGAAAATAGTACAGATGGATAGATTGGATTTTTCTGATCATTTTTCATATATAATTTGTCTAATTTGGAGTTACAGAATAAAAGTTATGAATTTTTGAGGTTTAAATAATATTCTGGAATTTCCTGATTTAAATTAAATCCAGAAATACAATTATTGCGCCAGCATGACGTCAGCATGACGTCAGTGGTCAACTACGGCTGGCTGAAAGTCAAACCTGACGTGTGGGGCCCACACGTCAGTGACAGGGGGGTTAAACAGGGTTAATTTAATCCTAATTACTAATTAGTGGCGCTGGGGCCCACTGGTCAGTGGCAGGGGGTTAACTAACAGTGGTTAGCGCTAATCCTAATTAGCTACAGGGCTGGGCCCACTTGTCAGGGAATCAGGAGGGTCCTGCCGTGGTCAAAGTGGGTCAAACCCACCGGCGACATGACGCCGGCGAGGCCCGAGACGGCGGCGCGATGCGGAATCGCGCTATAGGGCACGGGCGAGGCCGTGCTTGGGCTCGTTGGAGAGCCCTTGCTCCCGTGCATCGAATGGTGGTGGTGGCCGTGCCGGAGGTGGCCGGAATCGACGGCGGCGAGCTCGGCTGCGGCCGCCGGGGTTCGGTCGTGCACGGGAATGGTGCTGCTGCTCGCAAGCGAGGGAGCTGAGGCGCTGGAGGGGTGCTACGGGTCCTTACGGACTTGTTGGACTCGCCGGGGTGACCAAATGGTCACCGGAGCTGCGTCGACGGCGAGCTCGGCGACGGCGGAGGTTCGGCCGTGGTGGGGAGGAGGCTACGGTGAGGGAACGAGGGGGAGGAGAGGGGGAAACAGTGGCGTAGCTCACCGCGGTTGCAGTGGGCGTCGAAGCGGGCTCGGGGACGCGCTGGAGACGGCGAATCGACGGCGACGGTGGTCGGAGCCCGAGGAGGGGAACGGCGACGTGGCGGCGGTGCAGGGCTTCCGGAGGCCCGTGGAGCGGTGGGGAGGAAGAGGGGGTCGAGGCGGAGCTCCTGAGCTAGTCGGGGGAGCGAGGGGTGGCCGGGGACGGCTGCTATGGCGAACGGCGGCGACGGTGGTGTTCGGCCGTGTGAAAGAGAGAGCGAGGGAGAGGAGGGAGGAACTGAGGGAGAGTGAGAGAGAGCAGGGGGGAGAGGCGTGGCATCGTCCGGGGCATCGAGCGAGGAGGGGAGGGCAGGCAGGCAGGGAGAGAGGTGGCGTGGCGCGGTGGCGCGCGCGCGCCGGCCACACTCCCCTCCCTCTGTCGAGGACGAAGACGACAGAGGAGGGAGGTGGGCTGGGCCGCCTGCTGGCTGGGCCGGCCAGCTGGCTGGGCCGCACAGTGGAGGAGCCCAGGTAAGTTTCTCCCTTTTATTTATTTTCTGTTTTCTAATTTCTGACATTTGTTTTGATTTAAAAAAAATATTAAATCATTTTATTAACTTATGCCAATTTTTGCAGGAGCTAGATATATTATTCCAGAGCTCCTTTATAAATGGCATAATATTTGGACATATATTAATATATATAATTAATATATTTCCAATGCAAATATTTATGCATTAATTCCAAAAGCCCAAAATAAATACCTATGAGCTCTTAAAAATATTGGTTTGATTTTTATCTCTGTCCAATATTTTCAGAGAGTCACATGAGCATTTTCTTGGACCCTTTTGGAGAAATTTTATTTGGATCATTTTCAAAATGATTCTGAGGGTTTCACAGATCCCCATTTCAAGTTTCTGATGAAAGAGTAAACATGATGCAACACTCTAATGCATGACTAGCTAGGGTGTGACAACTCACCCCTACTCAAAAGAATCTCGTCCCGAGATTTGGGTACCTCCGGGAAGAAGGCGGGATACTCAAGTCGAAGACGATCCTCCCTTTCCCAAGTCGCTTCATCCTCAGAATGATGAGACCACTGAACTTTGAGGAACTTGATATTCTGACGTCAAGTGGTACGCTCGGCCTGATCGAGGATACGGATGGGGTACTCTCGATATGTAAGATTATCTTGGAGATCAAGCGTTTCGTGGTCCACTTCACGGATAGGATCCGAGAAGCAACGCCTGAGTTGAGAAACGTGGAAGACATCATGGACTCTGGAGAGATGCGGAGGTAGTTCCAACTGGTAGGCAACTTCTCCTCGTTTGGCGAGAATGCGAAAAGGTCCAATGTAACGAGGAGCCAATTTTCCTTTGATACCGAAACGATGGGTTCCCTTCAGAGGGGTGACCCGAAGATAAGCCTTCTCGTCAACCTCGAAAGTCATAGCCTTATGTTTTCGGTCATATTGACTCTTTTGACGAGATTGGGCTGTTTTCAACTTTTCACGAACAATGCGAACTTGTTCTTCTGCTTCCTGAATCATATCCGGGCCAAAGAATTGTCTTTCCCCGGTCTCTGACCAGTTAAGGGGTGTTCGACACCGTCGTCCATAGAGAACTTCAAAAGGGGCTTTTCCCAAGCTAGATTGATAGCTGTTGTTGTAAGCGAATTCGGCAAATGGAAGGCACTTCTCCCAATCCATTCCAAATGAGATAACAGAGGCTCGAAGTATGTCTTCTAGAATCTGGTTGACGCGTTCCACTTGACCACTCGACTGAGGGTGGAAGGCGGTGCTAAAGGAGAGGCGGGTTCCCATAGCATTTTGGAAACTTTCCCAAAATCGAGAGGTGAAAAGACTTCCTCGATCCGAGTTAATTTCCAAAGGAACACCATGGAGGGACACTATTCGGGAGATGTATAAGTCTGCCAGCTGACTAGCGGTTATACTCTCACGAACAGGTAGGAAATGGGCTACTTTGGAAAGACGATCGACAACGACGAAAATAGCATTATTCCCTCTCTTGGTCCTGGGAAAACCGGTAATGAAATCCATACTAATTTTATCCCATTTCCATTCAGGAATAGCTAAGGGTTGAAGGGTGCCAGCAGGCCGTTGGTGCTCTGCTTTTACATGACGACAAACGTCGCAATTAGCAATATACTGAGCAATTTCTCTCTTCATCCTAGTCCACCAGAACCTCTGGCGTAGGTCCTGATACATCTTAGTACTACCGGGATGAATAGTGAGAGGAGATTCATGAGCTTCCTTAAGGATCAAACGCCTCAGGTTTCGCACTTTGGGAACCACTAGTCGATTCCCGAAGTATACGACCCCTTGATCATTAATGGAGAAGCAATTCGCAATTCCTTTCTGAATGTTTCTCTTGATGCGGGAGATTCCCGGATCTACCTTCTGTGCTTTGATAATCTGATCCGTAAGGGTAGGTTTTGCTACCACGGTGGAAAGAAAACCTTGAGGTACAATGTGAAGGTTAAGCTTCCGAAATTCCTCATGGAGAAGCGGTTGACTTTGTTGTAACATCAGGTTGTTACAATAAGATTTACGGCTTAGCGCATCAGCCATGACATTGGCTTTCCCTGGGGTGTAGGTTATTCCTAAGTCGAAGTCTGTGATCAACTCAACCCAACGTCTTTGCCTGAGATTCAGATCCGGTTGGGTGAAGATGTACTTCAGACTTTGGTGATCAGTGAATATTTCGCAACGGTTACCGAGGAGGTAATGTCGCCAGGTCTTAAGTGCATAGACTACGGCTGCAAGTTCTAGATCATGAGTAGGATAATTCTCCTCATGTGGGTGCAGTTGCCGTGAAGCGTAGGCAATTACATGTCGATCTTGCATAAGGATGCAACCTAGTCCTTGTCGCGGGGCGTCGCAGTAGATAACAAAGTCTTTGGAGAAGTCTGGCGGTACCAGTACGGGAGCGGAAGTCAGGCGTCTTTTCAGTTCCTGAAAGCTGTGCTCACATTGTGGAGTCCATTCGAACTTCTTATCTTTCTTGAGGAGTTCAGTTAGAGGTTTAGCAACCTTGGAGAAGTTCTCGACAAAGCGACGACAATAGCTCGCTAAGCCTAGAAAACTCTGAACTTGCTTGACCGATTCAGGTGGAGTCCAATTAAGGACGGCTTGAACTCGCTCAGGGTTAACAGCAATACCTTTACCAGATATTACATGACCCAGATAGGTCACCTCTGACAACCAGAATTCACATTTAGAAAATTTGGCATAAAGGCGATGCTCTCGAAGTTTCTTCAACACTAGCCTTAAATGTGCGGCATGTTCTTTCTCGTTCTTGGAGTAGATGAGTATATCATCGAGATAAACTACGACGAATTTATCCAAATACTCCATGAAGATTGAGTTCATTAACCGAGAAAAGGTGGCTGGAGCGTTGGTTAATCCGAAGGACATGACGGTGTACTCGTATTGGCCATAACGAGTAACAAAGGCCATTTTAGGAATGTCCCCGTTTCTGATTTTGATTTGATGGTAGCCCAACCTCAAATCCATCTTGGAGAAGACTGAGGATCCAGCGAGCTGATCATATAGATCGTTGATCCTGGGAAGTGGATATTTGTTCTTGATTGTGACCAAATTGACAGGTCGGTAATCTACAACCATCCGGTCCGTACCATCCTTCTTCTTGACGAATAGGACGGGGCAAGCCCACGGAGATGAGCTAGGTCGGATGAAACCCTTTTTCAAGGACTCATCGAGTTGTTTCTTAAGCTCAGCTAGTTCTAAGGGTGCCATCTTATAAGGTCTTCTAGCAATCGGAACGGTTCCTGGAATGAGGTCTATTACGAACTCAACATCCCTGTCAGGTGGGACACCTGGCAATTCCTCTGGAAAGACATCCGGGAAGTCACGGACTACCGGAACATCCTCCAGGTCTGGCAAAGGGCTGGCGTTAAGAGAATATAATTGTCGCTTGGCTAATCGGGTCAAGACATTGACTATCTTGCCCGAAGGATGAGTGAGTTGAACAGTCCTAGAGAAGCAATCAATTTTGGCATGATGAGCTGACATCCAGTCCATACCCAAAATGATATTAATATCTGAAAATTTAAGGGCTATCAACGATGCAAGGAAAACAAGTCTGTCGACTTGGATTTCATTTCCATAACTTACCCTAGAGGTCTGCCATCTAGACCCGGGAGTAGAAATTTCCATAGTGGATGGCATGTCACAGAATGCAACGTTATGCAAACGAGCATAGCTCTCGGATATAAATGAATGAGAGGCTCATGTATCGAAAAGAACAGATGCCGGGTGGCAGTTAACAAGAAGCGTACCGAGAACGACGTTGGGATCCTCTTGAGCTTCTTCGGCAGAGATACAGTTGACATGGCCACGTGAAACGGTGACCGGTTTGGCGTGGAATATTTTTCCTGTCGGCTTGCCACGGCCAACAGCTTTAGCAGATTGATTGGGGTTGGTCTGGGGACACTCACGCATATAGTGACCAGATTCCCCACACTTGAAACAAGTCACGGAACTAGTACGTGGAGGAGCATTATTGGTTAGACCCACATAGGGCTTGGCCGGTGCAGACTATTGAACAGGGCGAGGCGCCTGGAAAGATGGCCTCGGTGTGAACCTGGGTGGCAGGGCGGTGTTGGGTACCCACACGCGGCGCTTCTGAGGACCAGCACCGGATGAGGAACCCATGTCACGGCCATGCTTGCGTGTTGCGTCATAGTCAGTCTGACCAGTTTCAGCACTGATGGCTTTGTTGACAAGTTTCTGGAAAGATGTGCACTCATGCAGACGGAGGTCGCGGCGAAGCTCAGGACTAAGGTCCTTACGGAACCTTGCTTGCTTCTTGGCATCAGTAGACACTTCCTCAGTTGCATATCGTGTGAGATTACCAAACTCCCTGCTGTAAGCATCCACAGAAAGTCGGCCTTGGGTGAAACTGCAAAATTCCTCATGTTTACGGTCCATGAGACCCTCCGAAATGTGATGTTCACGGAAAGCCTCGCTGAATTCAGCCCAAGTAGTGACATGGCCCACTGGGCGCATAGCTCCATAATTTTCCCACCATAGGCTGGCGGGGCCTTCAAGATGATATGCAGCAAAGGTGACCTTGTCAACCTCCGCTACCAGCGCAGAACGCAGTTTGTGAGCAATATTGCGAAGCCAGTCATCAGCGTCGAGAGGCTCGACGGAGTGGTGGAACGTGGGTGGATGCAATTTGATAAAATCACTGAGTGACACCACGTTAGTCCTCTGATGGTGTGCTGTGTTCTGTTCAATACGCTCCAACAAACGGTTGGTCTCCCGCTTGTTTCTCTCAGCTTCCATCATAACCTCGGCTAGGGAAGGAGGATGAGGCAGATTTGCATCCCTGACTTCACCGCCTTCGGCCTGCTCTTGAGGAGCAGGGTTAGTGCGCGTGTTGACCATCCTAGGTAAACATGACAAAGATTTAGTCAGGATGATAGAATTCCGACATAGGATATAAAATGTAAGGAATAACTCGGAATGCAAGATGATCATCCGTATGACATGGTAGATACAGAAACTGCTTCTTTTATTCCATCGTCATACACACCATACAGGGTTTAGTACAAGACCAAACAAAGTACTATTACGGTGAGAAAAGGATTACATCTCATCGGAGGCATCCCAAGCTCCTATACATTATTTTTCTACACCTCCGGAAAGAGTACAAACTAGGTCATATCCCACGAGTCACGCGGGACGATAGACGACACCGCTAGTGCGAACTAGTGATACTACCACTAACTCAGACCGATCCATAGTAGTCCTCGTAGAAGTCACCTCCATAGCCTGGAAGCTCAACATGATCATCCGGAAATAGACGATCTCGCGGAGCTTGTGGACCATAGGGGCTAGGATGAGGTCGTGGACCAACAAACGGTGGCCTGCGGGGACCGCGAGGTGGGGTGATGCCTCCTACATCACGCCAAACCATCACGTCTGGCAGAGCAGATCTCACAGGATAGAGATCGCGCATATCTGAATATCCAGCTTGCACCGCCGGTGCGAACCGAGTCAAAGTGGCCCAGTGGTCAGCACGGGTATTGAAGAGCTCTAACCTTAAGGCCCGATTTTCACGGTCCTTATCCTCGAGCATCTCAGCAGTGGTGCGAGTCCGTGAATCCTCCTGAGTGGGGTCAGCATAGATAGCCTGGAGATACCCTTGTGCTCCCGGAAGTGATCCTGGCATATACCGGAAATCAGAGTCCCGAAATAGACCAGATCTGACTCGCATAATGGTCATCATAGAGTAGGCGGCGTCCTGCACAGCCATCTCGATAGTAACCCCGAGTCCATAGGAGCAGTGAAGAGGCTCGGTGGATCCAGGATAAGATGGAAATATCCTGACAGTGCAGAGATACTGGCTTTGATTAAAGTCTCGGAATTGCTCTTCGACCGTGTACTCGGGATACCAACGGTATCCAGCCTCAGTCATTACCCTGACCAACTTAGCAGTATGGCCGGGTACATCTAGGCATCGAGTCAGGCGAACCACTTGATTGAGGTCGCGAGTGGCCATCTGAAAGCACAATCATAATGCAAAGGCATTAGAATTTCTAGCAAAATTTCGGCAGCATAACAGCTGTAAATGCTCAGGAAGGATTTTGAGACATTTGACAAAGGATTTCATACACACTCAACATCATCATATCAAAGTTCTGAATCCATTCTAACAACATAATGTGGTAGTAGAACTGAACTAGGCTTGTATCCATCAAACTTATAAGGTACTACTGATTAGTAACACGTGATCCTGATAGAGAGAACAGATCCTAATTCCTTAACCCCCGGTGGAAGAATGGACTGACTCAGATCAGAATGTCATAAGATAAAGGAGTAAAAGAGCCTTACGTTCCAACCCACAAACAATTCCCCTACATATAACTAAAGAATCTCTAGACTCAACATCGACCAGTTTGGCTTGGAGAACCTACAGGCAGTCCGGCTCTGATGCCAACGCTGTCAGGACCCCGACTCGATGTCACATCGATCTAGCCGGTAACACCTCATATCACTTTGCGGCCTCACGCACGGTATCCCCACGGGTGTCGCCTTACCTTTACCCGGGACCGTTTGCGCATTTTGGCTCACGTATATGATAGTGTCGCTAGCATCCATATGATAAAGAGCCCGGGCTGACATGACTAGTCATAAACCCAAAGTGGCACAGACTTACAGGGACAGGCATCCATGACCCAGCTTCGAACGTGTCGGTCATCAGCAAGTGGGTCCGGGCTGTAGCACTGGGCTAGCAGGACTCCGGTAAACCGGGCTGTAGCGGGCTAACAGGACTCCGGTACTCAATGCGTGACATTTCCCCGAAGGGACAGACACAGGAACGAAGAAGGACACATGCCGGCCAGCCTAAATGTTCCAGAGCAGTAGCAAGCTACCATGGCTCAGCGGTAACACTAGGAGACATTTCCCGGTAAGAGAGGCTACTAAGGATAAACAACTAGATAGTCAGATCCCACACATACCAAGCATTTCAATCATACACACAATATGCTCGATATGTGCAAATACAACGAAGCATCACAACATGACTCTACGACACAAGTACTTTATTTAAGGCTCAGGGAGCCATACATAGCATACACACAGATACGGGTCACACAACCCAGCATTCAAGTCATACAGTCGTACAAACCAACAGCGGAAGTACATTGTCTGAGTACAGACAACTAGTAAAATAAAAGAGGCTTGGAAAGCCTAGCTATACTACGTGGTCCTTCACAAGCTCAGGGTCACCACCTGGGTCTTTAGCCTACTCGTTGATGTCAACGTCTACATAGAACCCATCAGAAGGGGTTGCAGCGTCTTCTGTAAAAATGTAGATTATAGCAACATGAGTACAAAGGTACTCAGCAAGACTTACATCAGATCCTACATACATGCATATTATCAAGAAGGGTTGGTGGAGTTATTGCAGCAAGCCAGCTTTGACTCTTGGCTAGGTTATCCTACGATACTCCAACTTGAAATGGTTTTGCGCACACGAGTCCACTAGTCACCACTTCAATACACTACCGAGGATCCACCTCCGTCTTCCTACGGAAGAGCCATCCTCGGCACTCACACTTATCTTGAGGCTTTTAGCAGTTTCCATTTACTTGTCTATGAACTGTATAGACAACCAAGTAGTCCTTTACCGCGGACGCGGCTATTCGAATAGATCATGTTAACCCTGCAGGGGTGTACTTCTTCATACACGCTCTCACCACTTACCGTCGTTTACACGACATGTACTCGGCAACCTTCAAGCGGAAGCCCAACACGGGTGTCGGCCACGACCTACCTAATCACCTAAGCCTCCAGTCCAGGTTTATCGCCTATCCAGGTTCCATCCGCAGGGAGTCCGGCCGAGGTTTCCCATACGGCCCCGAACGATGTGAACAGGGTTCCCGAGATACCTAACGGGTATTCGGTACACCCGGCCATGTACCTACCGCATCACATCCCACCCCTACGGTCAGCGCTGTCCACGGCCTCCAGTAGGCTACAAACACCAGAAACTACTTGCAACTCCTGGACGAAGAACTAGGGTGAATAAGAAGCCGAGAGGGTCCATTGGTTTCGGGCCCAATGCATGGTAGTAGCTGATTCTTAAATCACACATACAGATCTCCGTGCTTAAGGTCGGCTTCAATGAAACAACCCACCATGTACTCCTACATGGCCTCTCATCGATACCTTTACCAAATCGTGTTCACCACACCACTCTCATTACCGACATAATCATTTCACTCTAGCCCATCACCCAGATGAACCAGACCTGACACGACTCTAAGCATAACAGGCATAGCAAGGTAGGAACAACACATACATATGGCTCAATCAACTCCTACACATGCTAGTGGGTTTCATCTAGTTACTGTGGCAATGACAGGTCATGCAGAGGAAATGGGTTCAACTACCGTAGCACACAGCAGTTTGAAACGCGTTGTCTTAATGCAGTAAAGAGAGCAGGAGCGAGAACATGGGTTTGTATCGATATGATCAAATGGTTGGTTGCTTGCCTGATGGTTCGATGCACTGATATGGTTCTTCGTTAGGGTAATCACGGTACTCCTCGGAGGCAGAACCTGTCGCAAGGAACACCGATACACAACCATCACCAAACAATGTGCAACAATATGATGCATGTATGAAACATGGCAATATGAGTGTGTTGGGCTAATGCAACTAAAACCAGAAGGGTTTGAACAAATTTGAATCAAAGATTCAAATTTCAAACTCAAACATGGCCTTTTAAAGTGCTTTTCCTTGTTCTGCTTAAAACATCAATTTAACTTGTTTGATCATGCATCAAAATAGTACAGATGGATAGATTGGATTTTTCTGATCATTTTTCATATATAATTTGTCTAATTTGGAGTTACAGGATAAAAGTTATGAATTTTTGAGGTTTAAATAATATTCTGGAATTTCCTGATTTAAATTAAATCCAGAAATACAATTATTGCACCAGCATGACGTCAGCATGACGTCAGTGGTCAACTACGGCTGGCTGAAAGTCAAACCTGACGTGTGGGGCCCACACGTCAGTGACAGGGGGGTTAAACAGGGTTAATTTAATCCTAATTACTAATTAGTGGCGCTGGGGCCCACTGGTCAGTGGCAGGGGGTTAACTAACAGTGGTTAGCGCTAATCCTAATTAGCTACAGGGCTGGGCCCACCTGTCAGGGACTCAGGGGGGTCCTGCCGTGGTCAAAGTGGGTCAAACCCACCGGCGACATGACGCCGGCGAGGCCCGAGACGGCGGCGCGATGCGGAATCGCGCTATAGGGCACGGGCGAGGCCGTGCTTGGGCTCGTTGGAGAGCCCTTGCTCCCGCGCATCGAATGGTGGTGGTGGCCGTGCCGGAGGTGGCCGGAATCGACGGCGGCGAGCTCGGCTGCGGCCGCCGGGGTTCGGTCGTGCACGGGAACGGTGCTGCTGCTCTCAAGCGAGGGAGCTGAGGCGCTGGAGGGGTGCTACGGGTCCTTACGGACTTGTTGGACTCGCCGGGGTGACCAAATGGTCACCGGAGCTGCGTCGACGGCGAGCTCAGCGACGGCGGAGGTTCGGCCGTGGTGGGGAGGAGGCTACGGTGAGGGAACGAGGGGGAGGAGAGGGGGAAACGGTGGCGTAGCTCACCGCGGTTGCAGTGGGCGTCGAAGCGGGCTCGGGGACGCGCTGGAGACGGCGAATCGACGGCGACGGTGGTCGGAGCCCGAGGAGGGGAACGGCGACGTGGCGGCGATGCAGGGCTTCCGGAGGCCCGTGGAGCGGTGGGGAGGAAGAGGGGGTCGAGGCGGAGCTCCTGAGCTAGTCGGGGGAGCGAGGGGTGGCCGGGGACGGCTGCTATGGCGAACGGCGGCGACGGTGGTGTTCGGCCGTGTGAGAGAGAGAGCGAGGGAGAGGAGGGAGGAACTGAGGGAGAATGAGAGAGAGCAGGGGGGAGAGGCGTGGCGTCGTCCGGGGCATCGAGCGAGGAGGGGAGGGCAGGCAGGCAGGGAGAGAGGTGGCGTGGCGCGGTGGCGCGCGCGCGCGCCGGCCACACTCCCCTCCCTCTGTCGAGGACGAAGACGACAGAGGAGGGAGGTGGGCTGGGCCGCCTGCTGGCTGGGCCGGCCAGCTGGCTGGGCCGCACAGTGGAGGAGCCCAGGTAAGTTTCTCCCTTTTATTTATTTTCTGTTTTCTAATTTCTGACATTTGTTTTGATTTAAAAAAAATATTAAATCATTTTATTAACTTATGCCAATTTTTGCAGGAGCTAGATATATTATTCCAGAGCTCCTTTATAAATGGCATAATATTTGGACATATATTAATATATATAATTAATATATTTCCAATGCAAATATTTATGCATTAATTCCAAAAGCCCAAAATAAATACCTATGAGCTCTTAAAAATATTGGTTTGATTTTTATCTCTGTCCAATATTTTCAGAGAGTCACATGAGCATTTTCTTGGACCCTTTTGGAGAAATTTTTATTTGGATCATTTTCAAAATGATTCTGAGGGTTTCACAGATCCCCATTTCAAGTTTCTGATGAAAGAGTAAACATGATGCAACACTCTAATGCATGACTAGCTAGGGTGTGACAAGTTGTGCTAACTTAAAAATTTTATTGTGTACTCCCTCTGTTCCAAAATACTTGACTTCCATTTGTCCAAAAATGGATGTACCTATATACTAAAACATGTCTAGATACATATAAATTTTGACAAATAGAAGGCATGCATTGTGCAAGGGAGGGAGTAGAATGGATGCAAGTTTTTGTATTGCGAAGAAGAGTACATCCATATATTGATAGAGCGCAATTTAGTAGATGTTCTATCACTTTTAGCTAGCAAGAGGCTAGAGATGAGATTAGTGCACTTGTTGATACTCCTACTAGAATAGAGGCTAGACATGAGACTAGATGCGAGGAAGCAACGTCTACTTCTTTACACTCGAAGAAGAAAGAAACACGCAAGATCGAGCCTCCGTAGATCAACATTGAATGCATCGAGAAGGCACTAATCAAACTTACAGGAGTAGTAAAATGTATTCTTGTGGTTTCTTGTTTCTTTGGTCTTGCTTTTCTAGTCAAAATTATCGTTGGAGTTCGTGCAAAACGGAGGTCTGTTTGGGGTCGTGCGTTGGAGTTGGCCTTACAAGTGGGACCGCAGTTAAGGAAACCGACTATCGGCAAACCCCCACCTTGCCCGTTGCGCAATGGCTGAAGTTAGAGAAACGACGAGGTTGAAGATATTGCTCTAGCACGGACTCCAAGAAATAATATGGTGTCAGATGGAAGTCGTGCTGGTTGCGTGTGTCGTACTCCTGGACGTGAATGCTTGTTCTGGACCATGCCACCCTACTACTCCTACTACTTACTCCTACTATATAGTACCAGTATCGAGGATTCGAGGTGCTGGTTACGTAGAGCGAACACATTAAAATATGGCTATAGTAAAAACACCCTCCCGACGCGCGAAGCATGTGAAGCTAGTACAAATAGTGTAATACTATTGTTGATTGGCCTCATCCGATAACCTGTTGCAATGCATGTACAATTATGTAGTCGCACCAATCACTCAGAGAAGCGACTCGAAAGCCATTCATAAATTTAGTAAGTTTATCATAGGCATATCATTTTATTACATACAACAGGTCATCAACCCACATCGACAACGAGGATACATTATAAATACTAAAGTTTTCACCACACAACAAATAACAAGCAATGAAATGAACTTCAACTCAACCATTCCTCGGCGTTGGAAACGCTTGCTTTGAACCACAAGTGATTCTCTGGGACAGGCCATCCATTGTCGATCTGGAGACCAATGCAGGACTGATCATCCAGGCTGAAGCGGCCTACTATATCAGTACCAGGGTAGGGAACCACCCAAATGTCCAAGGTATAGACATAGTTGCTTCTCATAAATGGTAGTAACGTTGTGTCAACAACAGTTGGATCGCCTTTCACCATCATTGGATAGTTTTCTCCAAGACTATCAATTTTGTACCAGGGAGAAGGAGTTGGCGCTAGCTCACTAGTATCCATCCCGAATACCATGCAACGGGTGTTGGAATAGGTCCGGAGAGTGCGACCATGGGAGACTACACCTGCTTCCTTAGCAGTAACATCATCAGTGGGCTGTATACACACAAGAAGAGGTGATCCATCGGAATTAGTTTCCAGGCGCCAAAGAGTATATGGGCGCTGCTCGTCCTCATGCTCGTGATCATCACCATCGTCATCTCCCCCTTGGTTATAAAAAATTTCAAGTATAGGTGGTGGAATGTTCACATGACCTTGGAAACACAAGAAGAAGGTTAATTAGTAAAGGGAAACTTGCTAACCCGCATGCATGTAGATGAAACAATTATAATTACGGTGGAAGACAAACGTACCGAAACTACGAGGATGCCATGCAAAAACAGTGCCACGAGTGGTGGCAGCAAACACAAGGCCCTCGTATTGAATTGCATCATAGTACTCATCCGTGTACATAAACTGATTTTTGAGCAATATCCATCGAGTCAAACCACCAAGGACGGCAACAAGCTTGTCGAAGATAGGAACAACTTCATAGTTGTTGTAATTCCAAGAGCGGTTAGGAACTTGACAAATTGCTATCTTCCGTAGAAGACAGTCACCATGATTGTATTTGAATGTGCGTACAATACCGGTGTGCTCAACCTCTGGGTAGTCTGCTGAGATTTTTGGAAGTGGAACCCGGTCATGAGTGTACACATTCACAAGTTTCCACTCGCAGTTGGACCCAATGTAAACAACCCAATCTCCATTTGCACCTGCCCAAGCCTTGCCCTCAAGCGATGGCATCTTAACATCATATGTATCATTATCAAGCGGCATCAACTTGCACAGGGCGAGGCCTCCGTCGTGCCGGCGCCAGTCATCAGGGTCACGGCAAAGAAGATAGGGGAGATCAAACCGCTCCTTGACTCTTGGGTTCCTTGTAATGATGTTATTAGTTGAGTCGAGAATGGGCTTGAACGAACCTGCCATGCTAGCCGAGGTGATGACGTCGCACCGATCAATGAGTTCCTCCACCACGTCATCTTTCAGATCGGGGCAAGAATAACGGGGTCGTTTCCGTCCTGTTCCCTCCATGTAGAAGACGATCGAACAATGGCAGAAGAAAGGGTGAAGGGCTAAAGGAAAATGGAGGAGGGAGAGGAAGAGGGTGCAACAGCAGTTTCAAATTGAGAGGGAAAGGCGAAGAGTCGATGGACGGTTGCCAGTTTGCCACGGTTCACAAAGAGGCGCCCTGGCCTACACGTCCGTTCGGAAATACTCCTACTACTCGCCGTCGTCTCACTGATATGTTGGAACGGGACCACATGCCAACGAAACATGGTGTGTAATTTCTCGTGCAAAATGCGATCTGGTCGTGTTGGCCCAAGGTGCCGCATTAGTTATCGACCTTTATTTTTTTAATGGTGTGCCGTTCAGTTTTGAAGCACGACTAACTGGTACTGTACGTAGAGAAAAAATAAACTACTCTACCACTACTCCACCTCCAGTACTAGTAGTATAAAAAAGATATATAGGCTGGAGCTTCAGCGCTTTCTTGCCAAGGGCTGCCCACTTGCTTCTCACACTACCACCCTCTCTCCAGATCTAAAAAAGATGGCCCCTCTCTCCCTCCTCAACGGTGGTCATAGATCCGTTGGGGAAGAAAAGGACGTGCAGCATTGACGCACTCGTCGTCGGAGAGCGAGGTCATGCACTGACGACAAGGCCGTCCTCTCAGATCTAGCGCCCGCGCGGGATGGCCTTCGTCCCCAAGCTCACTGCCGTAGTGTGTGCGGAGGACGACGACCACGAGCGAAGCCACTTCTCGCCGACCCTCAGGTATGCTACCTCTTTTTGAACCATACCCTTGTTCTATTGCCCCATCTGCCACGTCATTGCATGTGGATCTTTTTCCACTCCACCATCTTCTCAATTTGCTATCCTCTGCTCTGCTGGCCACGCAGACGAAAACCATAATTTGCACTATTAAAGGAAACCCTACTTCATGTAGACTAATCCATGTCTGGGTTGAATAAGGAAAGGAAGGGAGACTGTAGTGTCCAAGAGAGTAGGCATCAAACCCGCATCTAGGTTGAAAAGGGGAAAATCAGTAGCTAAGGAACGAGTCTCGTGTCTCTTGGTTAAAGAAGGGTAGAAAGGCATGACAACGCAATAGAGAATGACCAGGTCGATCGGTTTGTTGTCCTCACATAGGAAAGAGGTGGCTAAAGAGAACAAAAATGGGACGTAATCCACATATGCTGCCTGGATATTTGTTGCTCTGGGCAACCATACCTCCCTCACCACTCTGCGTCCGTGGAGGTACATTGTACTGGTGCGCCCACTGTCCGAATGGGCCTCCCATGCTCTTATTGCCACTTTTTTTGCTGTTAGTATAACGCCAGCAGTCAAGTCAAGCAATGCTACTGCTAAACTGATGCCACATTTAAGTAATGCCGCTCTCAGTCTAATGCCACCGATAAATTTAAGCAATGCCATTTAATGTCACTGGATTATTTCAGCGTTAGCTGTTGATTGTGGATGTATTAAAGATTTTTCAGCTAAGGCATTCTAATGCTGTTGCACAGCCAGTATACCAACTATGAAACTTGTTACTACCTTCAGATTTTTGCACTGTTAATGCTTATAGATTACATACCTCACTTTCATGAGATAATTTAATTTTTTGTATAGTGTCACCAAAATGCCAACGCGCTGATGTCATTTTATTTTCGTTAAACTGCACAAACAATTATGAAGACAAGAGGAAAGGTCAAGAGTGGGCACCTCCTCCTCCGGCTATTCTCTTGATTCGTTCGATCAAGTTTTTATGTTTGATCGATTATCAAGATTGGGATAGCAATTTTTAAGGTCCCCCCGAGTTCGAAATGATATTTACCTTGGAGGTACATGGTTTGCAAATTTTTTATACTGTCATTAGTTAATAATGCTAGTTACCTTTAGACTTTTGTATTTGGTTTAATGCTCATGCACAGTTAGTATACCAATGCTGAAACTTGTTACCTTTACATTTTGTATTGTTAATTCTTATAGAAACCTTCCAGTGCTAGAGTTTATTGAAATCTGTTCAGTAAAACCATTGTACTATACCCTGTAATAAACTAACTACTCTACTGTTGCACTAGCCACTAGATTAGTGTATATTTGTAGTATTCGAATGGTGTTGCATTAGCGTATGGACATATATAAAGTGTGGCAAGCTTTCCCAGATATGCGCTCAAGAAAACTACTACCTATTTTTCTAAATACTAGACGTTTGGGTACTTTAAATTGAACCGCGAAAACGTCTTATATTAAGGAATAGAGGGTGTAGAGTTCACTCAAATTATCCCGGTAAAGCTAGTCACACCTTTGTTAAAATTAATGTTCATTATGTTATCAGAGGAGGTCTGTATGTTTGTCTCTAATGCCTGTCGACTACATACCTGACATCATGATGTAATGTTAAGTCATTTCCTTTTGTACAGTGTCACTGAATTTTCATGGCGGTGATGGCATTTTATTTTAGTAGAACTGCACAAAATTTGCTTAAAATAAGAGGAAAGGTCAGGAATGGCTCAGTTTTTCAGAAAAAACTATGTATGCCTTCCTGACATCAGCCGTTGTTGCTTTATTTATTCCTTCAAACAGGTGGTTAGAAACAGTCTTGCTACCTTTTCCCATTAAGAAATTGGAATGCTTATATTTGTGAGTCTATGCTTCAACTAGTGCCACTTTTATATTAATCACACTTTCAATATCTATGCAAACATGGATGCTCGATTTTAGTGGAACTGCACAAAAAGTCCAACTGGTTCAACATTACGAGCATGTTTTTTTCCAAACCTTTATATCCAATTGGTGGCACTATGAGCTGTTCATTACGAAGGTACATGGTTTGCTACTATCTTGCTACTCTTTTTGTACTGTCATTAGATAGTAATACTAGTGGTTTGCATGTGAATTTATTGGCGGGGTGGACCTACATTGGAGGTGCGGGACAGGATTCAATGATTGGATGCTCAATTTCGGTTGTACCGATTTCACCTCTTCCATCACTGCGAACATGGTGTGGTATATGTTTACTAGCTGCTTGATATTTGTGCAGACAGAGATGTCTGCCCGTTGTTATTTTGGTTGAACTGCACAAGAGAATAGTATAGTCACTGCATGCAGTGCCATTTGAAAATAGACACAAAGATTGGATAGTCACTTCATGGACTGCAGAAAAGTAGTACTGTACTATTTACTGGCCAACACTAGGTGCTTCATTGCTTTGGTCTGATTATACAATGGGCATCATTTTACCTAAGTTAAAGTTTGTATTTCGAAAATAGTCTCGTGGTGTGATCGAGAGAAGACCAAATCATATTGCAGTGGATGTTCCTCCATCATGTGTGGTTCATTCTCATGGTTCCAGCTGTTGGTGAAACCACTTACGTTTGCAAGAGGAATTGTAGACTTCACAAACAAATTTATCTTTCAGTCTGTACTGAATGTTGGCCAAGAGAAGCATCCATGTTAGTAGGAAGAATAGATGTTTTTTCTAGATCTTTGCTTTTGGAGCTACATATTTGTATATGATCTGTGAATCATTGAGATGCATTAACATGTTGATCTTATGTATGGGAATCATACTAGTTAGTTTTAGTTGCGATGCAAGATCCGAAGTGGCTGGTCTTTGCTTTTGGAGCTACATATTTGTATATGATCTGTGAATCATTGAGATGCATTAACAGTTACTTATTTTTGTTCGCTCAGTGTTTACAAGTTACTGATTGATCACTAGCTAGCCTACAAATGCGCTCCTAGCAGTTTTATTTGCGACGCAAGATGGGAAGTGGCAGTTTTTTGAATAAAAAATGCCTACCTCTGAAGAAACTGACAAGCTACACTATCGATCCTACACGGATAAAAATGCCTACCTCTGAAGAAACTCGCAAGCTACACTATCGATCCTACACGGATAAATAGCGGATCACGCACGTACTACCTCCTTTCCGGTTTGCAGGGCTCAATTCAAGAAACGACCTACTCGATCCTACACGCATAAATAGTGGATCACGCATGTACTAGTACCTCCTTTCCGGTTTGCAGGGCTTAATTCAAACCTCTCACCAACCAAGGTACTCCCTCCATCCGGGTTTATTAGTCCCATGAGCAAAGCAGCAAGACCAAGGCATGGCAATAATTAACGGCATGCAGAAGTTTAAGCCTAATTAATTCCAGCGATTTAAGTGGCTGCATGTGTGCCCTCGGCTGCGACTCGTTGCATGCTGCTTCGTGTACTGCCTGCGAGCGATTCTGAGTGCTTGCATGCAGCCGACCGTAATTAAGGCAGCTAACTGATGTGAAAAAAGATACGCTTTAATTGTTGTGGGCTTTTTAAATCCGTGGAATCATTATTGACAACGAGGAAGATGATTCGAGTGCACTCGTTTGACCGCCATGCCGGCGTGCGACCCAGACGGGACGGGACGGCACAGTCATAATTTCAGTTTCCCTAGTTTTCCACGGCATGCTGGCGCGCTAAGCCATTATGCATTGAATTCCGATGACCGTCGCGCTACCTTCCCCCTATAAGTACTGTTTCCCGGCCTTCTCCGGTGCCACCATGACCCAACTCGCCATATCCTCATAAGCCCCCACCGGCCCGACGTCGCTCGCCACATCCGCCATGCCCCCGCCCGTCCGCGGTAGGCGACGCAGGAGGCGGTCACCGCCGGAACTAGTGTTCGGTTTTTCACCGGAAGGCAGACAGAGGGAGGAGGCATTCTATCTGTCTTTAGATGGCAATGCACAGATCGAGGAGTTGTTAGAGCGTGACCGCATGGCGGAGGAGCAGGAGTTGTTGGAGCGCGACTGCCTGGCGGAGGAGCAGCGTATCGCCGATTTGCGCCGCCAGCGGGACATGGAACAGCAGCGCACCGACGCTTTGAGTCGCGAGCAGAGCACCCGCAACTGGGCCGACTACGTGGAGGCGGCGCCCGGCAAATAGCCCAGGAGGCTGTCGGGCACGCACGCGTTCGCGACGCTGATTTTTACTACCAGCTCGTCAATTGGGTTTCCCGCTTGGAAGACAAAGCTTCGGTGGACCACACCGGCATGGAAAGGGCCAACGCGCGCAAGCAACGCGCCCTATCGCACATCTGGCAAGTCCGAGGCGAGGCGCAGGACGCCGGTGCCAACGTTTAGCGTGTACCACAGATAGCGGCCGGCATCGTCTAGTTAGCTAAGAGTAAGTTAGTACTTGTACGCTACTAGAGTATTAGTGGGAGTAGATAGTTAACTTGGCTATGATGGTTGTCAACGTGGAAGTTCAGTACTCTATATGTAGATCAGACATGTTACTTTGCTCTGAATGTTAAACTTTCCATTTCAACGTATGGAATGGGCTGTTATTTTTTTAAATGGGTTGTATTTGTCCTCCACGGGTTTAGAGGCTGACTTGTGGGCCTAGCAAGTTGACGTGTACACAATCAGGAGATGATTGTATGTGGAGAGGATGACAGCAGGGACCGGCCAAGGTCATGGCAGTACGCAAGCAAGTGCCTCCATATTTCAAGCCAATAAAAAAATGGCTCCTCCTAGTGGATTTCTGACATCTGGGTCCCATGCCATTGTCAATGTAGTCAATAAACAAGAGAATTGCACAACGAGCGGCTGACACAAGGGACCCAGCAGCTCGCCCAGTTTTTTTTGTTTTGGGATAATTTGATAAATGCCTCCGAGAAATGCCACTGCAATGTCCAAACTTTGAAAAATGCCATTTCATGCCATTTCTAGTGGCATTTTTCGGAGTCTAGAGTGGCGTTTTTCAAAGTTTGCAAACTGCAGTGGAGTTTTTCAAAGTTTGCAAAAATTGCAGTGGCATTTTTTAAAGTTTGGAAATTGAAGTGGCATTTTTATGAATCGCCATAATTCGAGTGGCCTTTATCTAATTTGTTTTTGAGATGGAAGCAGGGTGTCAACTGGGCTGTGCGGGCCACTCTGGCCTGTCTAGACAGCCTTTTCTTGTATGTTTACCAAAGACCAGCCCAATAGTTTTTTTTCTTTCTGAAAATGGCTAGCCCAGTTTTTTGTGATTTGTCAAGTAAGTCACTTTATCAGGCCTGTTGGGCTGCAAAACTTTCAAGACGAGGAGTTCATTCGGCTGGCCGAGAAAATGGCCTATCAGTGATGCGAAATGGGATGTACATTTTTAAAACACATCAAACCGGGAATTAGTTTCAAATATCTTTTTTTCATTTCAAGATTTTAAATTGCATTGATTTTTATGCATGGACAATTTATTGGATTTTATATTGATATACATTTATTTTTAAAATTAGTCTGAATGTGACTCGAAATTTCGGGATTAAAAACAGTTCAGACCGCACCGACATATGCAAAATTTCGTATAATTTTTTAACCGTGGCCACAATATGGGTTGTAATACTCACAAAAAGAATATGGGCTCCAAAAAAAAACCGTAAGAATCAGCAAATGGGCTGTAAATTATTTGAAATAATGGTAGATGGGCTGTATGCTGTTTTCCACAGATTTGAGGCTTTCCACAGATGGCATGTATAGTGTTGGATGTCCATCCAACAGCCGTCGTGCTTCTTCAATCTCCGCTCTTCCTGCTCCAGCCGCTCAAACAAGCGCCGGCGGGACTGCCTGCTCCCTCCTCCCCGCGGCCGGCTGTGCTGCCGCGCATGCCTCACTGCCCCACCGTACTCCCATCGCTGGCCTAGCCATCCCTCTACTCACCCACAGTCCCACACCTGCTGTTATTCTCTAGCGACGGCAGACGAAACAGTAAACCCTCGTACAGTTGTACTCCCCTCCACGTGGGAAACAACTGCTGAGTCTTCCCTGCCTCCGTGTCGTTCCCTTCCTAGGCCTCGCCGTCGTCCACCACCCTGGTGCTCTCGGCGTGCGTGGTCAACGTGGTCAACGACTGACATGCATCTGAAGTGGACTGTACGTGGAGAGGCTGACAGCTGGGTCCACGGCCGCACACAAGGAAATGCCTCCTTGTTACGGAAAAAATAATGATTCCTCCACCTGACATCTGGGACCCACCGAAAGGGCCTCTGTATTTCGTGAAAAAAACATTACCGCCGCTGACAGCTCAGACCCACCAGCTATATCTTCACACGCAAGGAAGTGCCTCCTTATTACGCCCAAAAAAAGAATACTCCCCCTGCTAGCTAGGACCCAATATAGTGGGCCTACTAAGTTGATGGGGACGAAGGGCTTTATCAACTTAGTCAATATGCACGATTCTAGCTCGACTGACCGTACAATGTCCATCCAACGGCCGTAGTGCTTCTTCGATGTCACAGCCCTAGATCTCTGTTTGTAATTAGTTGCATCTTCATCCATGTCATCATGTTTAAATTTCAGTTAAACTTGAAATGGGGATATTCAAACCCCAGCACCCAATGGAACTCAACTAGGTTCAAATCAAAATCTTTTTCAAAGAACCCAAAATGCCCTTTAAAAATGTTCATGGTTTATGATAAAGGTGAAAACCTCTGCCAAAAATGATGAATATATTTCCAGGACATTCTGGATCTCCGAATTAACTCATATCCTATTTGAATTGGAGCATTTAAATCCTATAAATATTTTTAAATGCTCTAATAATCCTGAAACTAGTTTTGGGTTGTTGGAAATAATTCAAACACTGCCCACCATTATTTTTAGGTTTTTATAAATTGGATTAGTATTTTTACTAATTCAAAATAGAATAAAAGAAATAGAAAACAGGAAATAAAAGAGAGAGAGAGAGAGAGGCTTACCTGGCACCCACCTAGCAGGCCCACCTGCCGGCCCAGAGCAGCCACCGCTCCAGCGAGCTGCTTGGCTCGGCCAGGCAGGCGGGCAGGTGCTCGACGCTGCACCAGCGCGCGCCACACAGCTGTCCGCCGCCCTGCTTCCTCCCCTCGCCGTTCTGCCGCCCTGGGTCGGTCACCCACTCCTCCCCCAAGCTCGCAGACATGCCTCTTCCTCCCCAGCTCCTCTCCCTCGCTCTCCCGCACCATGGCCGAGGCTGCCGCGCTCGCGCCACTGTGATAACCGCGTCCGCCGTCGTCCCCGTGCCTCGTCGCCGTGACCGTTCGCTCCGCCATCGTCGACTACGTCGAGCAGGCCGAGCCCCGAGTGCTCGCCTGCTCTGGAGTCGCCCCCGCCCCCGTCTTCCCCAACACCGGCCGCTGAGATCGCCATCGTCGCCCCGCTCAGCTCCGGACTTCCCCGAGCCCGCTTCGACGCTTGCTGCAATTGCCGTGAGCTCAGCTTCGTCCTCCACCTCTCCGTTAACTCTCTCCTACACCGCATGCACCGCACCGAGCTCACCCGCACGCGCCGCCACGGAGCTCGTCGCAAACGAGGCTCCGGCCACGCAACGGCCTGGCCGTTCTGTCCTTTGACCTCCCCGCACCTCGTAGGGCTTGTAGGAGTTAACCCCGAGCCTCCACGCGCACCGTAGCAACGGCTTCGAGTTCGCCCGAACTCCGGTCGCCGCCCAACTTGCCGCCGCCGCCGCCACAGACCACCCCAGGTCCAGCCACCACCACCATCGGATGCGCCCTGCTTCGGGCATTCCAAAGCGCCCGGCCACGCGAGCTCCGGTCGCCGGAGTTGGCCGGACGGGCGTCGCCGTCGTGCTGTGCTTAGCACCGACGTTTAGTGGCTAATGACGCTGCTAATTTAACCCCACAGCCGCTGATAGATGGACCCCACGCCCTAATTAATCCCAGTTTCGTTTCTGGTTAGGTTAGTTTAAACCCCAGCGGGACCCACGCGTCGGAGTTGACTGTGCTGACGTGTATTTTGACCGGACCCACGTGTCTTTGACCCTGGGATGCACTGGGTCACTGACCAGTGGATCCCACTGGTCAGGTTTGACCTGGACCTGGCGTGTTGACCTGCTGATGTCACACTGATGTCATGCTGACACAGTAATAGGTTTTTCTGGATTTATTCTTATACAGGAAATTCCAGAAAATAACCAAAACTTCTAAAATTCATATAAATTCAACCGTAACTCCAAATGAGATAAATTATATATGAAAAATGATCAGAAAAATCCAATCTATCCATCTGCACTGGTTTCATGCATGTTAGAAAACATTAACATTGCTGTTTAGGTGAAACAAGTTAATGCACTATTATGACCTCTTAAAATGGGTTTGCATTTGAATCTTTGGTACAAATGGACTCATCTCAATCTGTTCTAGCTTGCATTAGCCAAAACACATTCTGATTGCCATGTCATAGCATGCATCATATTGTGCATTGCATTGATCGTGTTTCTTCTCTGTTTGTCGGTGTTGTTCCCCCTCGATAGACATTGTATCGACGTTGTGATCGTTGACACTGATGAAGACTCAATGCTATCTTCAGAAGTTCCAGGCAAGCAAAACTCCCTTGTTCATTCTGATACAATCCTACTCTCTCGCTCCTGCTCTCTTTTATTGCATTAGGACAACAACGATTCATCTGTTACTTGTTGCGGTAGCTGAACCCTTTATCCTCTGCATGACCTGTCATTGCCACAGTAAATAGATGAAACCCACTAGCATGAGTAGGAGTTGTTTGAGCCCTGATGTGCCTACTCATTCATGCTTGTTTGTCATGCCTGCTATTGCTTAGAGTTGAGTCAGGTCTGATTCATCGGGGATGAATCAGAGGTGTGTGAACATGTCCTACTGTGTGTGAGCTAAGTGTGTGAACACGATTTGGTAAAGGTAGCGGTGAGAGGCCATGTAGGAGTACATGGTGGGTTGTCTCATTGAAGCCGTCCTTAGGAATTGAGTTCTGTGTTTGTGATCCATGATTCAGCTACTACCATGCATTGGGCCCTGAAATATGACCCCGCTCGACTTCTTAATCACCCTTGTCCTCTGTCCAGGAGTTGCAAGTAGTTTCTGGTATTTGTAGTATGCTGGAGGCCGTGGGCAGCGCTGACCCGAGGGGTGGGCTGTGATGCCGTAGGCACGTGGCCGGGTATACCGGGCGCCCGTTTGGTGTCGCGGAACCCTGTACACATCATTCGGGCCGTATGTGAAAACCTCGGCCAGACTCCCTGCGGATGGAACCTGAATAGGCGATAAACCTGGACTAGAGACTTGAGTGTTTAGGTAGGTCGTGGTCTACACCCACGTCGGCTTTCGCTTGAAGTCTGCGGAGCACATGTCGTGTGCGGACGCTAAGTGGTGGAAACATGTATGAAGAAGTACACCCCTGCAGGGTTAACATTATCTATTCGAATAGCTGTGTCCACGGTAAAGGACTTCTGGGTTGCCTGTACAGTTCATAGACAAGTGAAAGTGGATACTTTAAAATGCGCAAGATAAGCGTGAGTGCTATGGATGGCGTTCTCGTAGGGAGACGGGAGCGGATCCATAGTGGTGTATTGATATGGTGAATATGTGGACTCGTGTGCGCCACCTCAAAGAGTCGCTTGCAGTCATAGTTCAGGATAGCCACCGAGTCAAAGCTGGCTTGCTGCAGTTAAACCCCACCATCCCCTTTGTTGATAATGATGCATATGTAGTTAGATCTGATGTAAGTCTTGCTGGGTACATTTGTACTCACGTTTGCCTATTTTATGTTTTTGCAGAGAGACTTCAGTCTCACTAGTTGTTCCGCGTGGACTTCGACGTTTAGCTTGTTACCTCAGCTACGATCTTGTGCCCTCGGCAGGACATAGTCAGGCTTCTCAGCCTTTTTCATTTGTAGATGTCTGTACTCAGACATGTTAAGCTTCCGCTTGTGCTTTGAACTGTATGCTCCGAATGCTGGGTTGAGAGACACATGTTTGTAATATCTCGCTCCTTGGAGCCTATTGAATAAAATAATTGAGTTGTAGAGTCATGTTGTGATGCCATGTTGTATTTGCACATATCGAGCATATTGTGTGTATGTTATTGAAATGCTTGGTATGTGTGGGATCTGACTATCTAGTTGTTTATCGTTGGTAGCCTCTCTTACCGGGAAATGTCTCCTAGTGCTTCCACTGAGCCATGGTAGCTTGCTATTGCTCTGGAACACTTAGGCTGGCCGGCATGTGTCCTTCTTTGTTCCTGTGTCTGTCCCCTCAGGGAAATGTCACGCGATGAATACCGGAGTCCTGTTAACCCGCTACAGCCCGGTTTACCGGAGTCCTGCTAGCCCAGCGCTATAGCCCGGATTCACTCGCTGATGACCGACACGTTCGATGCTGGGTCATGGATGCCTGTCCCTGTAAGTCATTGCCACTTTGGGTTCACGACTAGCCATGTCAGCCCGGGCTCCTTATCATATGGATGGTAGCGACACTATCATATGCGTGTGCCAAAAGGCGCAAACGGTCCCGGGCAAGGGTAAGGTGACACCCGTGGGAATACCGTGCGTGAGGCCACAAAGTGACATGAGGTGTTACATGCTAGATCGATGTGGCATTGAGTCGGGGTCCTGACAGCTTTGGTATCAGAGCTTGACTGTCTGTAGGTTCTCCAAGCCAAACTGGTCGAAGTTGAGTCTAGAAATTCTTTAGTTATATAAGGGAATTGATTGTGGGATGGAACGTAAGGTTCTTTTTACTCCTTATACCTTATGCCCTTCTGATCTGAGTCATCTTATCTTTCCTACGGGGTTAAGGAACTAGGCTTTCTCTTATTTCTATCAGGATCACGTGTTACTAATCAGTAGACCCATAAGATTGTTGGATTTAAGCCTCAGTTCAGTTTCTACCTCTGTATGTTAACTGTTGATCTCGAAACCTTGATATTGTGCTTCTGAGTGGTTACGCCACCATTTTTGTAGCATGTCTCAAATGTTTTTGAGCATTTACAGCCGTTATGCTGTCTGAGTCATCCCAGGTTTCTAAACAGTCTGATGCATTTGCAAATCCCTTCTTCCCGTTCCCAATGTCCCTTTGGTCAGATTAATCACACAAATTAGTGAGTTGAGGTACTTTATTGCCTCGACACATATGTTGGAGTTAATATTAAGACCCTAGGTGTTTTAGGGGATCATCTAGTGGTCTAGCCATGATCTGTGTTTCCAGTGTGATGATTCTGGCCGTCATTACTGAAAGCATCGCGTGATGCCATTTAGTTAGTAGGCATTCTATTTCTGGGTTCTGAACCCGAGATTCACCCCATTTACCTCATGTTGATAGTGTTTGCTAGTTCCTTTAGGAAATTAGTAACCTTTGCATTAGTCCTCGAGGTCCATGGTATTTTCCTTCTTCCAAATACTATGAACCACTTATGGCAGTAGTTTGTTGGATCAAAAGGTCATAACAGGAGTGCTCTCGATGGGTTCTCTATTCTATATTGCGACTCTGCCAGTTCAACTTTTCTGCATGGGTTATCCGGAAGAAATTTGTTGAACTTGGTTGAACATACTAATCTATGCATCCACAACTCAGAAAACCGTATGTTCCTTTGATTTGTCCCGCTTTAGTTGTCTTCCGACCCTCGTCTATCAATTGATAGTCAAGAGTATGCATGCATTCGTTCATCGATGCCTATTATTCTTGTGGTCCATCAAGCCATTTTGTTCCGGAATGACTAGGAGAAATGAACTCCAGTACCTCATCCATATCTAGGATTAGGTCAAAGTAGTCATACTCCACAGATCAAAATACTAATCCAGTTTTTGTTCTGTTCCACCTTGGAGTGTTACCATCTTTATATCAAGAATATCATGGGAATTGCACACCCTCCTATGAATTCTTGATACGGTGATACTTCTCGCCCTCATTAGTCATTTCTCGGCTCCGGTGTTGTTGCAACTGGAATGCCGACAGGTGAACTTTGATGTGTGAAATCAATACTCAGAGCAACTTGTTGCTTTGTAGTAAATGGACAATATTCTCATTCTTAGCGTGTTGGTTATTGAATCATCATTCTAAGATAGATTGTGCTACCTAGTCCTTATTTCTGGTGCACCCTTCGATCAATGAGTCAGGATTTTTCAATCCTTGCTTATTTGATCATATCGTCTTGCCCTAAAAAGCAAGATTGTTCCCGATCTTAGTAACATATCGGTGGTTCGTGATTTTCCGTATATCTTCTCGAAAGTATAACTAGGTTGTCACCTGACCGCTATGTTGAGTTCGTGATCAAGTAGGTTTCTTATAAACCACCCCTTCTCCAAGAATCTGTGTTGGGTACCCTGAGCTAGTTGGTTAAGCTAAACAACAACTTGGAGAGTTGGAAGATAAAAGCTTCACTGGCTTAGTTCATTTTAAGGGATATCTCTTTGTGCGTGTATTGAAGGGAGATGATATCTTCATTAATTGATCCTCATGGTCAACTGTTGGATCTATTGTCTTACCAAAACTTTGATTTGAGTGTGGGCTATCCTCAAATCAAATCAGAACCAACGTTGTTCTTAATGGTGTCTTACTCGTGGTTGATTCCTAGAGCATATACCATTATATTCTTTGGTCTGACCAATACTATCCCTTGTTCTCATAATTATGGAATTCCATTTATATGGGAGCCTGGATGAATTGTTGTTGAGCCCATCAGCAACACTGTTATCTTCTCCATGATTTCGTTGAACATTAAGCTAGTGTTGGAAACTTTTCAAAGCATTTCTTCATGCTAGTTCATGAAGCATATGTTCGGATGTAATAAGTGACTTCCTCTAGTTCATGTGCATTTGATGCAAGTTGCTGCGGTGCATTCAAGGAAGTCAGTGTTGCTTCCCTTGGAATCATTCCAAATCAGTCATGCATACGTGCGAAGTATTCTTTGGGTTTGCAACCTTCATTCCACATGTGTCCCTAGCACACCAAGCCACTGATTGATTTGTTCAAGGATAATAAGTTCTACATGCTAGTCCTGAAGGTACCAGACGGATTTGTACAAGATTCCGTTATCCTCGATGATGGTTCCCCTCCTGAACTCGGTAGTGTTTTATTATAAGACTACTATTTGGTCATGCCTGCCCAAGGCAGCGTGTCCACATGTTTGTAGCAGAACCAGCTCATGTTTTGGAGCTTGCTATCATAGTTCATTCCCCGAGATTCCCGAAACGCCATCTCGTCGATTTGTGTTGCAAACTTTAATTTTCTTTCTAGACTTGAGGAGTCTGGAATATCCTGACACCAGCCAGATCTGAATCTCAGGCAGATATGATGGTTGGAACGTGTCCCAAGAATTATAATATTGGTCTCTCTGTAACCCGGTAAACTGGATGTCGTGGCCAAGACACCCAGCCGGAAGACCTCTTGTTGCAGTATCTTGATTGAGGAAGTTGGTCACCTCCCCATGAGGATTTCATAGGATTTACCTCTGTAGTTAATCCTTACGGATTCTTATGCTCCCGAAGTCCGACCTTTTACTTGATGTTCTAGATACCAAACCATGTAAATGGGTTACGCTAGCACATCAAGGAGAACATTAGAAGCGGAGTGCTAAATGTCTCTCGGTCGATCATCCAGATATTGTTACCTTGGCCTCGCCAAGGTGAAATCTGAGACGGTGTTATCTTCCTTTGCATCTGCATCTCTTCCACCGGTATTCATCATGGTAGTACGTTGTGTTGCCAGGATTCTTGACACGGATATTGGTAAACCTTGATGAATATGGAAATGCTCAAGTTCTTGAGAGCACGCATAAGTGCTAGGTTTTATCGTCGGCATTAATTACATAGTGCTCTCAGTTTCCTCGGTTATGCTATAACCCTTTCAAACAGTGGGATTCACTCTCTACTGATGGGGTTCCTCTCCAGTTACCAGAATCATTCCCAGCATTTGCATTTTGTTCCCAGCTTGCACTGCCATCGTGCCACCCTACTCTGGATTACCCTTCTCAGTAATTACTGATCGGGATCATCCTCAAAGTGGTCCTACCATGGGTTCCATCCATTCCCGATGATAAGCAAAATCATCCCTTGTGTTGTCTTCAACAAGGTAGTCCACATCATCCATTCTGGCCCGAGAGTGTCATTCTTTCGGACTCCTTCAAATGATCGATTGTGATTTGCCTTAGGCTGGTATAAAGAGTTTCAATGATCTCTATATCAAAGGTAATTCTTTTTGCCACTTAAGGTAATAATTCTACGAATCACCCTCCTCCAAGTTGTCTCGTTGTGGTATCATGGAAAACTCAACTCCTCGCTATGTTGACAACCGTTCAACACCTTTTAAAGTGTGGATCTGTTGTCTACATAGTGAGTCCTCGTCATCTGCTTCACTCCATTTCTCTAGATGCGTGCTTCGCGTCTCAGCTCGTGAGATGTTTCTATGTCTCATTCCGCGAGTGGATCCTGAGTTGCTCGATCTTCGAGAAGATCAATCCTAGTAGAGTTTCTTTCCGTCGTCATCGCGTGGATGAAGATCTCAAAAGCAAGGATGTCAAGATCAACGTATGCAATGAATCAACAACCTTATGAGGTGCAACCTGGATCGTGAAGATTGTGTTGGTCTTGTGCCCCTCTGTCTTCTTACCTCACGTCTTGAATCTCGGGACGAGATTCTTGTTTAGTGGGGGTGAGTTGTCACAGCCCTAGATCTTTGTTTGTAATTAGTTGCATCTTCATCCATGTCATCATGTTTAAATTTCAGTTAAACTTGAAATGGGGATATTCAAACCCCAGCACCCAATGGAACTCAACTAGGTTCAATCCAAAATCTTTTTCAAAAAACCCAAAATGCCCTTTAAAAATGTTCATGGTTTATGATAAAGGTGAAAACCTCTGCCAAAAATGATGAATATATTTCCAGGACATTATGGATCTCTGAATTAACTCATATCCTATTTGAATTGGAGCATTTAAATCCTATAAATATTTTTAAATGCTCTAATAATCCTGAAACTAGTTTTGGGTTGTTGGAAATAATCCAAACACTGCCCACCATTATTTTCAGGTTTTTATAAATTGGATTAGTATTTTTACTAATTCAAAACAGAATAAAAGAAATAGAAAACAGGAAATAAAAGAGAGAGAGAGAGAGAGGCTTACCTGGCGCCCACCTAGCAGGCCCACCTGCCGGCCCAGAGCAGCCACCGCTCCAGCGAGCTGCTTGGCTCGGCCAGGCAGGCAGGCAGGTGCTCGACGCCGCACCAGCGCACGCCACGTAGCTGTCCGCCGCCCTGCTTCCTCCCCTCGCCGTTCTGCCGCCCTGGGTCGGTCACCCACTCCTCCCCCGAGCTCGCAGACACGCCTCTTCCTCCCCAACTCCTCTCCCTCGCTCTCCCGCACCATGGCCGAGGCTGCTGCGCTTGCGCCACCATGATAACCGCGTCCGCCGTCGTCCCCGTGCCTCGTCGCCGTGACCGTTCGCTCCGCCGTCGTCAACTACGTCGAGCAGGCCGAGCCCCGAGCGCTCGCCCGCTCTGGAGTCGCCCCCGCCCCCGTCTTCCCCAACTCCGGCCGCTAAGATCGCCATCGTCGCCCCGCTCAGCTCCGGACTTCCCCGAGCCCGCTTCGACGCTTGCTGCAATCGCCCTGAGCTCAGCTCCGTCCTCCCCCTCTCCGTTAACTCTCTCCTGCACCGCATGCACCGCATCGAGCTCACCCGCACGCGCCGCCACGGAGCTCGTCGCCAACGAGGCTCCGGCCATGCAACGGCCTCGCCGTTCTGTCCTTTGACTTCCCCGCACCTCGTAGGGCCTGTAGGAGTTAACCCCGAGCCTCCACGCGCACCGTAGCAACGGCTTCGAGTTCGCCCGAACTCCGGCCGCCGCCCAACTTGCCGCCGCCGCCGCTATAGACCACCCCAGGTCTAGCCACCACCACCATCGGATGCGCCCTGCTTCGGGCGTTCCAAAGCGCCCGGCCACGCGAGCTCCCGTCGCCGGAGTTGCCCGGACGGGCGTCGCCATCGTGCTGTGCTTAGCACCGGCGTTTAGCCGCCGACGTGGCACCTTCATTAGTGGCTAATGACGCTGCTAATTTAACCCCACAGCTGCTGACAGATGGGCCCCATGCCCTAATTAATCACATTTTCGTTTCTGGTTAGGTTAGTTTAAACCCCAGCGGGACCCACGCGTCGGAGTTGACTGTGCTGACGTGTATTTTGACCGGACCCACCTGTCTTTGACCCTGGGATGCACTGGGTCACTGACCAGTGGATCCCACTGGTCAGGTTTGACCTGGACCTGGCGTGTTGACCTGCTGATGTCACACAGATGTCATGCTGACGCACTAGTAGGTTTTTCTGGATTTATTCTTATACAGGAAATTCCAGAAAATAACCAAAACTTCTAAAATTCATATAAATTCAACCGTAACTCCAAATGAGATAAATTATATATGAAAAATGATCAGAAAAATCCAATCTATCAATCTGCACCGGTTTCATGCATGTTAGAACACATTAACCTTGCTGTTTAGGTGAAACAAGTTAATGCACTATTATGACCTCTTAAAATGGGTTTGCATTTGAATCTTTGGTTCAAATGGACTCATCTCAATCTGTTCTAGCTTGCATTAGCGAAAACACATTCTTATTTCCATGTCATAGCATGCATCATATTGTGCATTGCATTGATCGTGTTTCTTCTCTGTTTGTCGGTGTTGTTCCCCCTCGATAGACGTTGTATCGACGTTGTGATCGTTGACACTGATGAAGACTCAATGCTATCTTCAGAAGTGCCAGGCAAGAAAAACCCCCTTGTTCATTCCCTTACAATCCTACTCTCTCGCTCCTGCTCTCTTTTATTGCATTAGGACAACAACGATTCATCTATTACTTGCTGCGGAAGCTGAACCCTTTATCCTCTGCATGACCTTTCATTGCCACAGTAAATAGATGAAACCCACCAGCATGAGTAGGAGTTATTTGAGCCCTAATGTGCCTACTCATTCATGCTTGTTTGTCATGCCTGCTATTGCTTAGAGTTGAGTCAGGTCTGATTCATTGGGGATGAATCAGAGGTGTGTGAACATGTCCTACTGTGTGTGAGCTAAGTGTGTGAACACGATTTGGTAAAGGTAGCGGTGAGAGGCCATGTAGGAGTACATGGTGGGTTGTCTCATTGAAGCCGTCCTTAGGAACTGAGTTCTGTGTTTGTGATCCATGATTCAGCTACTACCATGCATTGGGCCCTGAAATATGACCCCGCTCGACTTCTTAATCACCCTTGTCCTCTGTCCAGGAGTTGCAAGTAGTTTCTGGTGTTTGTAGTATGCTGGAGGCCGTGGGCAGCGCTGACCGAAGGGGTGGGTTGTGATGCGGTAGGCACGTGGCCGGGTATACCGGGCGCCCGTTTGGTGTCGTGGAACCCTGTACACATCGTTCTGCGCCGTATGTGGAAACCTCGGCCGGACTCCCTGCAGATCGAACCTGAATAGGCGATAAACCTGGACTAGAGACTTGAGTGTTTAGGTAGGTCGTGGTCTACACCCACATCGGCTTTCGCTTGAAGTCTGCCGAGCACATGTCGTGTGCAGACGCTAAGTGGTGGAAACATGTATGAAGAAGTACACCCCTGCAGGGTTAACATTATCTATTCGAATAGCCGTGTCCGCGGTAAAGGACTTCTGGGTTGCCTGTACAGTTCATAGACAAGTGAAAGTGGATACTTTAAAATGCGCAAGATAAGCGTGAGTGCTATGGATGGCGTTCTCGTAGGGAGACGGGAGCGGATCCATAGTGGTGTATTGATATGGTGAATATGTGGACTCGTGTGCGCCACCTCAAAGAGTCGCTTGCAGTCGTAGTTTAGGATAGCCACCGAGTCAAAGCTAGCTTGCTGCAGTTAAACCCCACCATCCCCTTTGTTGATAATGATGCATATGTAGTTAGATCTGATGTAAGTCTTGCTGGGTACATTTGTACTCACGTTTGCCTATTTTATGTTTTTGCAGAGAGACTTCAGTCTCACTAGTAGTTCCGTGTGGACTTCGACGTTTAGCTTATTACCTCAGCTACGATCTTGTGCCCTCGGCAGGACATAGTCAGGCTTCTCAGCCTTTTTCATTTGTAGATGTCTGTACTCAGACATGTTAAGCTTCCGCTTGTGCTTTGAACTGTATGCTCTGAATGCTGGGCCGAGAGACCCATGTTTGTAATATCTCGCTCCTTGGAGCCTATTGAATAAAATAATTGAGTTGTAGAGTCATGTTGTGATGCCATGTTGTATTTGTACATATCAAGCATATTGTGTGTATGTTATTGAAATGCTTGGTATGTGTGGGATTTGACTATCTAGTTGTTTATCCTTAGTAGCCTCTCTTATCGGGAAATGTCTCCTAGTGCTTCCATTGAGCCATGGTAGCTTGCTACTGCTCCGGAACACTTAGGCTGGCCAGCATGTGTCCTTCTTCGTTCCTGTGTCTGTCCCCTCGGGGAAATGTCACGCGATGAATACCGGAGTCCTGTTAGCCCGCTACAGCCCGATTTACCGGAGTCCTGCTAGCCCAGTGCTACAGCCCGGATTCACTCGCTGATGACCGACACGTTCGATGCTGGGTCATGGATGCCTGTCCCTGTAAGTCTGTGCCACTTTGGGTTCACGACTAGCCATGTCAGCCCGGGCTCCTTATCATATGGATGCTAGCGACACTATCATATACGTGTGCCAAAAGGCGCAAACGGTCCCGGGCAAGGGTAAGGCGACACCCGTGGGAATACCGTGCGTGAGGCCGCAAAGTGATATGAGGTGTTACATGCTAGATCGATGTGGCATTGAGTCGGGGTCCTGACATTCGACCTCTGGTCTTCTTGCTCCAGCCGCCCAAAGCAGCACCGGTCGTGCTGCCTGCTCCTGCCTCCCGTGGCCGGCTGTGCTGCTACGGAGGCCTCACAGCCCCCATACTACTCCCACCGCTGGCCAGGCCATCCCTCCACTCGACTCACCCACACCCCCTGTTATTCTGCGGCGACGGCAGCGCAGCCAAACCAGTGAACCCTCGTACTCCTCTCTGTGTGGGCATCCACTGCCGCGTCTTCCCCGGCTCCGCGTCGTCCCCTTCCTAGGCCTCGCCGTCGTCCACCGCCGTGGTGCTCTCGGCGCGGCGTGGTCAATGTGGTCAATGACCAAATTACATCGGAAGAATACTGTATGTGGAGAGGCTGCAGCTGGGTCCACGGCAGCCGCAAGGAAGTGCCTCCTTATTACGCGGAAAATAATTATTTCTCCACCTGACAGTAGGGACCCACCAGACGGGCCACCAGTATTTCGCGAAAAAAATGTTTGCCCCTGACTGCTCGGACCCACCCGACGGGCCACCATATTTCACGAAAAAAACGTTCCCCTGCTGTCAGCTCGTACCCATTGGAAGTGCCTCCTTATTACACACAAAAAATGAATACCCCCTGCTAGCTGGGACCCACCTTGGTGGGAGGCTGACTTGTGGGCATACTAAGTTGACGGGGACAGAGGGCTTTGTCAACTTAGTCAATATAAACGATTCTAGCTCCAGTGACCGTACGATGTCCATGCAATGGCCGTAGTGCTTCTTCAACCTCTGGTCTTCTTGCTCCAGCCGCCCAAAGCAGCGCCGGTCGTGCCGCATGCTCCTGCCTCCCGTGGCCGGATGTGCTGCCGAGGCCTCACCGCCCCCTACTATTCCCACCGCTGGCCAGGCCCTGCAGCGACGGCAGCCTCACACCGCAGCTGAACCAGTGAACCCTCGTACTCCTCTCCGCGCGGGCTTCCACTGCCGCGTCTTCCCCGGCTCCCCGTTGTCCCCTTCCTAGGCCTCGCCGTTGTCCACTGCCCTGGTGCTCTCGGCGCAGCATGGTCAACATGGTCAAGGAATGACTTCCATCGGACGTGGACTGTACGTGGAGAGGCTGACAGCTGGGTCCACGGCCGCAGCAAGGAAGTGCCTCCTCATTATGCGGAAATAATTATTCCTCCTGACTGCTGGGACCCACCGGATGGGCCACCGTATTTCGCGAAAAAAACATTTCCCCCTAACTGCTGGGACCCACGTGCTACATCTTCGCACGCAAGGAAGTGCGTTCGGGCAAAAAAAATGATTCGCCCCCTGACTGCTGGGACCCACCAGCTACATCTTCGCACGCAAGGAAGTGCGTTAGGGCAAAAAAAAACGATTCGCCCCCTGACTGATGGGACCCACCAGCTACATCTTCGCACACAAGGAAGTGCGTCCGGGCAAAAAAAACAAAACGATTCGCCCCCCTGACAGCTGGGACCCACCAGCTACATCTTCGCAGGCAAGGAAGTGCCTTATAGTCGGGACCCACCTGGTCGAAGCGTACGTAGCGTTGTCATTCTGGTCGCGAACGTGTACGTACATACTGGTCGATGTAGAGGCGCGCACGTGTCGTAGTAGAGTCACGCACGTGTCCTAGTAGAGGCGCGCACGTAGCATGTACACGTACGTACAGCAGCAAGGTTGCAAGAAAGAAAATACGACCACGTATGTGTACATACGGGCGAGGTCTCGAACGCCTACTCACGCATACGTATGGCCAGGGCTCGTGTACATGGCTGGGTCGGAACGGAGAAACAGCATCGTCGTCGTGTTCATGGGGAGGCAACGGAATGCGTCGTGTTCATGGGGAGGCAACAGAATGCGTCGTGTTCATCGGGAGGCAACAGAACGCGTGGGAGCCAACCGGCTTGGACGGAATAGGTGATGGAAACGAGGCCTGGCATACCGCAGAACGGAGGAAACAGCCTTGTGTTCGACCGGCCACGTTCGAAACGGGGTCTTGTTGATCGGGAGGGGTCAGGCGTACCAAAAAACGGAGGAAACGGACATCCTACGGTCGAAACAGGGGTTTTGTTGATCAGGAGGGGTGTGGCGTATGGTAAAACGGATGAAACGGACCTCCTACGGTTGAAACGGGGGACCTGTTGATCGGGAGGGGTATGGCGTACCGCAAAACGGACGAAACGGACCTCCTATGGTCGAAACGGGGGTCCTGTTCATCGGGAGGGGTGTGGCGTACCGCAAAACGGGACTCCACGGGATATTGTTCATCTCCACCGTCGACCTCCTCCAGCCTCCATGGGCTACCATCGACCTCATCCAGCCTCCACGGGATCCTGTTCATCCAGCCTCCACCGCGTGCTACTCCACCGGCTACTGTTCAACCACCCCTCCACGGGCACCCCTCCACCGTCTACTGTTCATCCAACCCTCCACACCATGGGGTCCTGTTCAACCACCCCTCCATGGGCACCCCTCCATCATCTACTGTTCACCCAGCCCTCCACCACACCACGGGGTCCTATTCATCTAGAGGCAACACCACCGCTCACTGTTCATCCAACCCTCCCCCCCCGGCAACGCTCACTGTTCATCCAATCGACCGGCTTCAATTAGCAGCAGTAGCGAAGGAATCGCTCGATCGGGTTCAGTTAACAGCCATCGATCGATCACTCGGGTTCAGTAACGCGTAGCCTGCAGTGCAATCGCTCGGGTTCAGTTAGAGCCCAACGCCTCGCTCGGGATCAGTTAGAGCCAACGCCTCGCACACACGCGCGTACATGTACGAGAGAAACGCGCATCGCTCGGCCCCCGACCTCCCACCGTAACCGGGAACTCCCCAAAATTTTCCCTACCCCTCGCTTCTACCACGGTTTTTCCGTCATGGACAGCCCAAAGAATGTCATGCAGCTGCGTCTCCGGCCCGCCCAGGACGAAAAGCCCATTTTCTGTCATGACTTTTTGTCATAGAAGTAGGAGCCCACCACATCTATGATGATACCGGGTTTTGTCACAATTATCGTCATAGAAGTGTCATGTGTATGACAGAAAAAAAATTCGTTCGGCCCAAAATGTCATGGATGTGTCTTTTTTTGTAGTGGATGTGTGAGTTAAAATAAAAGGTGCACGGCGTCTTTTGTTTTTTAGAAGTTCTGAGGATTGGTTGTGAAGAGCACATATGTGTGTGACGTCTACCTACAGATAGACGATGGGTGTGAGAGGACTCAGGAGAGTTGTGACTCGTGAGGGTGCGTGTGTGCATGAGAGAGAGGGGGCACGTATCATTGCAATGTATGTGTCCGTAAATCGTATCTGACAAACATTCACCAGAAGCCGTTTCCTGACGAACGCCATAAGAACTGTTAGATCGACATCCGATAGTGTCAGTTTTGCCATGTCATTTAACAGAACAGTCACTCCTCCGACACACAAATCTTCCACGCGAATGTTAGCAACTACCGTATGCTCCTCCCTCCGTTCCAAAATGCAGTGCATATAGCTTTAATTGAAATTCGAACCTCGCAAAGTTTTACTGAGTTTTCATGCACCAAAATGCACATATAGAATACCCAGTATATTTCATTTCATTCATCTTCGAGAGGTAACTATAAAGATGGGGGAGGAGTGTACAAAAAAAGACTGTCGTATGACCTGCAACAATTTCAGCCATCCTCTGGTGTGGAGGAATATCATAGGAACTCTGTATGATATGATTTCTATAGGATTTTTTTCCTTTATAGCCAATTGGTTCATAGGAATAGATTCATATACTCCACATTTCAAAGGAAAATAACCATGGTATCATGTTTATAGCTTTAGAGCCACTTCGTTCATATGAATGGATTCCTATACTCACACAATTTCAAAGGAAAATATATATTAGCGTATATTCAATAGAAAAGTTCTGATGATGTGAACCAAATGACATCTCTTTTCTAATCCCTCCTCATAAGAATTGAGATACATGTCATCTCTAGATTTAATAGAAAAGTTCCTATGATGTGGACCAAATGACATCTCTTTTTCAATCCCAACTCATAGGAATTGAGATACATGTCATCTCTTTCCCTACAACTTCCAAGTATACATCTTCTATTCCTAAATATCTAGTACAACCCACTAGTAGCTTTTTTCCTGGACATGCAACTATGGCACAAGAACTCGGCATGCATGCAAGTCATAAATCACATTGTTTTTGTACTCTATGCATGCAAGCACCACATCATCAATTCGTGCATGTTACTCATAAGTTATTTCTTGCATTAGATTTTGTATTCACAGTGTATGTGTTGGTCATGTGCACACAAATGTAGTTCACATTCACATTTTTGTTAGAAATGTCATTCTTTTAACTACAATTCATTTTTTTCTCTTTGTACTCCCTTCGTCTAGGTGTGTAAGTCATCTTTCGAAAACCAAATAATCCCAAAACACTTAGGCATGGTACATTAACTCCCTCCTTGTTTCTTGTTTCGTTACATATCAACCAATAAGAGATGGGGGCCGTGCATGCTTTCAATGGCTTGAGACTTTCAAACATGACATGCAGTGGTTAATTCATTGCATGCAATGCTATTAACTAGCAAAAAATCTAAGATGACTTATACACCTAGACGGAGGGAGTATTACATTTCATTTTAAGCATATATTCACTTCCTATTAGTTATAGATGTTTTTGGAGGAACTTTTATGCATTATTTTGAGTAGCAAATTTCACGCGGCCGCGGGTATATCAAAATGCAAGGCCCATGCATCATTGCCTTTCGGTCGAACCTACGTCCACAATTTTTTGTATGTATATCTCCACTGGTCCCCGATCCCAAAATGTTGCCTCGTTCCCGTAAAACCAAGAGGCCCACACATATTAAGGCGTCGACTCGAACTCAATCCCTCTCTCGTTTACTACGCCATGGCCCCGCACGCCGTAGCACTCCTACAAACCCTACCGCTACACGCATCGTCGGTTTTCTTCAAGAGGACGAGTGAGAAGCGGATTTGTAGTGGAGATGCTTTAAAAAAGGATTTGTAGTGGTGGCTCCTACCCTAGGGTGCCCTAGGTCGCTGCCGCATGCATCATTGGTTTTCTCTTTTCTTTATGCTCTTGCGCCCTAGAGTGAAATGATGGTTGCTTCGTCCGTTCAGCTTACTGTGGGAAAGGTGGGTCTTTGTGATTTGACCCCTCATCCCTCATTTACTACTACTACTACGATGCTACGAACGGGGTGCCTCCAAGTCCAACCGCTGCTCCGAACTGTAATTTGGTGCACCGCACATGGAACAAGACAGTGGATGAGCCACATGTCGGCCAAAGGGGTCCTATTAAGTGTGTCGCCATTTCGTGTGCGGACTAACCCTGCTTGAGTTGCTACGCCAACACGACAGGAGCAGCCTACCATTTGGTTTTGCTCCTTGGTGAATCCCGACTATATTGATCTAAAAAGATACTACTACCTCCGTCTCGGTTTATAGGGCGTGCACGTAGTTCTAGGTCATTAATTTGACTAACTAAATATGAGTTACTATGTCATAAAAAGTAAATCATTGGATTCTTAAGCAGATGTAGTTTCTAAACATATATTGTTCATCACATATGTAGCCAGTTAAATTCTCAACCTAGAATGGCGTGCATGCCCTGTAAACTGATACAGAGGAAGTAGTAAAAATGAGGTGATTTTACCGAGCGGTCGGCGGGGGAGCATGGCCTGTCATGCGGTCCCACGTGTCATGATGTACCAAGGCGATGCGCGTCCCTCTTGAGGTAGAACAATGGCAGAAGCAATACGTTGTTTTTTTGAAGGAGATGATGGCAAAGTGGATTCAACAAAGTGTGAAATAATGGTTGCTTCATCCGTCTGGGAAGGTGTGCCATTGTGATTTGACGTCTCATTGCTCATTACTACTACTGGGGAGCTACGAGTAGGGTACGCCCCCCTGCTGTTCTGCACTGTTATTTGGTGCATGACACGTCGACCCGATTGCTATATGTCCCACAGTCGGCGAGAGGAAGTATAGAATTCATTAAAGCGAGCGTCGACGGAGGAGTACAGGACACGGCTTGGTTTTTGCTGCTTCGCACGATCCATCGATACAAACCTGGACTAAAAAAGGCGAGGGCAAGTCTTTTTCCGCATGGCAGGCACGGGAGTTTGGCATAGTCTGTTCGAGGCAACGAGCATGAAGGGAAATAAGCAAATAAAGGTTGAGTGACTTAGTTTTGGGAAAATCTGATTTTACATAGTATGTACCCAATATGGAGGGGGTACTACTTACTACTCCCTCCTTTCCGGTTTATAGGTCTCATCTAAAAAATCATTTTTCCGTTTTATAAGTCTCAATTCTAATAGAAGTACCATCACATGTTTGGATTTCGAGGTGCATTAAATCACCCGATGCAAGCAGTATCAAGAGAAAACTCACCAATGCATGTAGAAGTTCATGGAAATTTAGTGGTCACGTATGCATTCATTGTAATTAATGCATTGGTAAACATAACTTCTTGAGAAAAAACGAACATACTAATTACTTTTGCAAACTATGAAATTAATTCCACCACTCACCATCTACCTTGGTTGGAGAGATTTTGAAATTGAGCCATAAACCTGAAAGGAGGGAGTAGTAACATAGTCTAGGGTAGCTTGCTGCACCACAGACTCGAAGAAAATTGCTATAGTACTACTCCTATGTACCACTGTACTACTCCTACTACTAAAAGACATATTTCAAACAATATGATAATCTCTCTAACCAAGGTAGGGACGAGGAGTAAATGGAGGGAGTAGTAAAATTTTCTCCTCGTCCTGCGAGCCATCACGCGCGTGGACGAGGGAGCGGGTGTGGGCGTAGTAAGAGCATGGTTAATAGCACCGCCCGCTACCAGCTCTAAAGCAAATCCATGTCACCAAAAGCTGATCTTACAGGCAAGGCATATGATATCTACTACACAACCTTCTTCTTGTAGACGTTGTTGGTCCTCCAAGTGCAGAGGTTTGTAGGACAGTAGAAAATTTCCCTCAAGTGGATGACCTAAGGTTTATCAATCCGTGGGAGGCGTAGGATGAAGATGGTCTCTCTCAAACAACCCTGCAACCAAATAACAAAGATACTCTTGTGTCCCCAACACACCCAATACAATGGTAAATTGTATAGGTGCACTAGTTCGGCGAAGAGATAGTGATACAAGTGCAATATGGATGGTAGATATAGGGTTTTGTAATCTGAAAATATAAAAACAACAAGGTAACTGATGATAAAAGTGAGCATAAACGGTATTGCAATGATAGGAAAGAAGGCCTAGGGTTCATACTTTAACTAGTGCAAGTTCTCTCAACAATAATAACATACTTGGATCATATAACTATCCCTCAACATGCAACAAAGATTCACTCCAAAGCCACTAATAGTGGAGAACAAACAAAGAGATTATGGTAGGGTACGAAACCACCTCAAAGTTATCCTTTCTGCTTGATCTATTCAATAGTCCGCAGTAAAATAATACGAAGCTATTCTTTCCGTTCAATCTATCATAGAGTTCATACTAGAATAACACCTTAAGACACAAATCAACCAAAACCCTAATGTCACCTAGATACTCCATTGTCACCTCAAGTATCCGTGGGCATGATTACACGATAGGCATCACACAATCTCAGATACATCTATTCAACCAACACAAAGTACTTCAAAGAGTGCCCCAAAGTTTCTACCGGTGAGTCAAGACGAAAACGTGTGCCAACCCCTATGCATAGGTTCATGGACGGAACCCGCAAGTTGATCACCAAAACATACATCAAGTGGATCAAGTGATATCCCATTGTCACCACAGATAAGCACAGCAAGCCATACATCAAGTGTTCTTAAATCCTTAAAGACTCAATCTGACAAGATAACTTCAAAGGGAAACTCAATTCATCACAAGAGAGTGGAGGGGGAGAAACATCATAAGATCCAACTATAATAGCAAAGCTCGCGATACATCAAGATCGTGCCATAGAGAGAACACGAGAGAGAGAGAGAGAGATCAAACATATAGCTACTAGTACATACCCTCAGCCCCGAGGGTGAACTACTCCCTCCTCGTCATGGAGAGCGCCGGGATGATGAAGATGGCCACCGGTGAGGGATTCCCCTTCCAGCAGGGTGCCGGAACGGGCTCCTGAGAGGTTTTTGGTGGCTATAGAGGCTTGCGGTGGCGGAACTCCCGATCTATCTTTGTATTCGATGTTTTTAGGGTACGTGGGCTTATATAGGCAAAAGAAGTCGGTCGGGGGAGCCTCGAGGGGCCCAGGAGACAGGGGGCGCGCCCAGGGGGGTGGGCGCGCCCTCCTATCTCCTGGCATCCTCGAACCTTCCCTGGCTTGAACTCCAAGTCTCTCGGATCATATCCTTTCCAAAAATCACGCTCCCGAAGGTTTCATTCCGTTTGGACTTCATTTGATATTCCTTTTCTTCGAAATACTGAAACAGGCAATAAAACAGCAATATGGGATGGGCCTCCGGTTAGTAGGTTAGTCCCAAAAGTAATATATAAGTGTATAATAAAGCCCATAAACCTTCAAAACAGATAATAATATAGCATGAATGCTTCATAAATTATAGATACGTTGGAGACGTATCAGCATCCCCAAGCTTAACTCCGGCTCGTCCTCGAGTAGGTAAATGATACAAGAAAGAATTTATGAAGTGTGAATGCTAGAAGGTGCACAAATTTGATCAATGATAATTTCAATCACCTTTTCTAGCATGATTATATGTCATAATAGTAGTTCATCTCATAAAACTTCTCACGAACAAGTAACAAGCAATTCACATGTTAAAGCATAGACCATAAACTTTCTTGAAAGCTAGCAAACTTCATTCTCAGTCATCAAACAATTATAATTCATCCTATGTTCAGGAAGGGTCTATGTCAGAGCTTTGATTTAGCAAACTCCACATACTCAACTATCATATAGTCTTCTACAATTGCTAACAGTCATGCAATACTAATGGTTATGGAGTTTCAATCGGACACTAAGAAAGATAGGGGCTTATAGTGTTGCCTCCCAACGTATTCACCTTTGGGTGATGTCAACAATAATAGTCCATCCTA